>NC_050573.1:349614220-349914220 GCF_011100635.1 Trichosurus vulpecula
GGATCACAGTTCCAGGGCAGAGAGAAGTGCTTGTGGTCAGTCACAAGGTGGCAGGAGACCTGGTCATGGTTCTAGGGTGGAGAGGAGCACTAGTGCTTGCAGTGGCAGGGGAACAAGGAACGTGGTCACAGGTCTAGAGCCAAGAAAAGCACAAGCACCTGTGGCTGCAGGGGACCAGGGTCCCTTTTTGGGTAAACACCAGAGTGCAGACCAGAAGAGCAGTGACCACACCTCTCTCTGGATCACACCACTATTTTGCAGACTCCCAGAACTAGCTCTGAAAACAGTGGCATAAAAAAACCTGAAGACTGGGACAGAACCTCCCTATCTCTAGGTAAGCGGAGCCTAACTTTAATATATGGTTTGAAGTCAAGAAAAATGAGCAAACAACAACAAAAACAAGAACTTGGACATAAAAAGGTACAGCAACAGTAGGAAAGATCAAGACTTAAACACAAAAGAAGACAATAATGTGAAAACAGCAACAAGAATAACCTCAAAGAAAAATGTTAATTGGATGCAAGCCTAACAAGCATTCCTCAAAGAGTTTAAGAAAGAGATGAGTGATAGAGGAAAAAAAAATAATAAGTGGTAGAGGAAAAAATAAGAATGATGCAAGAAAATTATGAAAAGAGACTTAACAACTTGGTAAAAGAGGCGCAAAGAACACTGAAGAAAGTAACACCTTAAAAATAGAATTGGCCTAGTGGTAAAGGGGGCACAAAAATTCACTGAGAAAGGAACTCCCTAAAAAGAGCTGAGTAGGCCAAATGGAAAAGGAGATACAAAAATTCACTAAAGAAAAGAATTCCTTAAAAAGCAGACTTGGTTAAATGAAAAAAAGAGGTACAAAAGGTCGCTGAAGAAAATAATTCTTTAAAATTAGAATTGGGCAAGTGGAAGCTAATGATTCCATAATACATCAAGAAAAAATAAACTGAAGTCAAAAGAAGGAAAAAATGAGAAGAAAAATGTGAAATATCTCATCAGAAAAACAACTGACCTGAAAAATAGATCAAGGAGAGATAATTTAAGAATTATTGGACTACCTGAAAGCCACAATCAAAGAAAGAGCCTAGACATCATCTTTCAAGAAATTGTCAAGGAAAACTGTCTTGATATCTTAGATCTAGAGAAAATAGAAATTGAAAGAATCAACCCATCACCTCTCCCAAAATGAAAACTGGAAGGAATATTATAGCCAAATTCCAGGGCTCCCATGTCAAGGGTAAAATATTACAAGTAGTCAGAGAGAAAAATATTCTAATATTGTGGAGCCACAATCAGGATCGCATAAGATTTAGTGGCTTTCACATGAAATGAGAAGAGGTCTTGGAATATGATATTCAGGAAGGCAAAGGAGCTAGGATTACAACAAATAATAACCTATCCAGCAAAACTGAGTATAATCTTTCAGGGGAAAAATAGATACATAATGAAATAGAGGATGTTCAGGCATTCCTGATGAAAAGACCAGAGATGAATAGAGACTCAAGAGAAGCATAAAAATGTAAACATGAAAGAGCAATCATGAGTGACTTAATAAACTTAAATTGTTTACATTCCTAAACAGGAAGATAATAGATGTAACTCCTAAGAATTTTATCATTTTTAGGGCAGTTAGCAGGAGTCTACCTCGACTGAGGGCATGGGCATGAGCTGATTATGTTAGGATGAGCTCCAAAAAATGAAGGGGTTAGAAAGAGGGATGCACTAGGAGGACAGGGAAGGGAGAGGCAAAATGGGGAAATTTTCTCACATAAAAGAGGCATACAGGAAAGAGTTTTTCTAATGTAGGGGAAAGCAAGGTGAGTGGGGGTGGCAGCAAATGCTTGAACCTCACTCTTATCAGAATTGGTTCAAAAAGGGAAGAATACATATATACACTCAGTTGTGTATGACAATCTATCTTACTCAATACAGAAATAGGAGGGGAGAAGAAGGTAAGAGAAAGGGGTGGAGATGATAAGAGGGAGGGTGAATTAAGGGAGGCAATGGTCAGTAGCAAGACAGACTTTTGAGGAGGTTCAGGATAAAAAGTGAGACAGAACAAACAAAAGAAAATGGGATGGAAGGAAATACACAGTAATCATAACTGTGAATATGAAGGGGATAAGCGCACCCATAAAATGGAAGCAGATAACAGAATGGAAACCAGAATAGAAACCAGACTCCAACAGTATGTTGTTTGCAAGAGACACAATTGAAACAGAAAGACACACTTGGTTAATAAAGTGGTAGAGCAGAATCTAATATGCTTCAGTGTGAAGTAAAAAAGCAAATAAAGCAAAAGCAAAAATAGACCCAATTAAAAGAGATAATTAGCGAAACTACATTTTGCTAAAAGGTGCCATAGACAATGAAGTAATAGCAAAAAAATGTATAGCAAGTTTCTCTAAGAAAGGCCTCATTTCTCAAATATATGAAGAAATGGGTCAAATTTATAAAAATAAGAGCCATCCCCTAATTTGTTAATTGTGGAAGGATATGAAAAGGCAGTTTTTGGAAGAAATCAAGGCTAGATACAGTCATATGAAAAATGCTCTAAATCACTGTTGATTAGAGAAATGTAAGTTAAAACCACTCTGAGGTATCACTTCACACCTATTGGATATGGCAAATGCTGGAGCAGATGGGGAAAATAGGTACCCTGATGCAATGTTGGTAGAGTTGTGAACTGATCCAACCACTCGGGATAACAATTTATATGCCCAAAGGGCTATAAAACCATGCATTCCCTTTGACCAAACAATGCCACTACTGGATCTGTACCCTAAAAAGAAAAAAAGGACCTATACGTACAAAAATATTTTGTTGTTGTTGGTCAGTTGTTTCTGTCACGTCCAACTTTTTGTGACCCCGTTTAAGGTTTACTTGGCAAAGATTCTGGGGTGGTTTGCCATTTCCTTCTCTAGCTCATTTTACAGATGGGGAAACTGAGTCACATAGGGTTGAGTGACTTGCCTAGGATCACACAGCTAGTAAGTATTTGAGACCAGATTTGAACTCAGGAAGAAGAGTCTTCCTAACTCTAGGGCCAGGATCCTATCTACTACACCATCTAGCTCTTTTATGAGGTGGCAAAGAATTGGAAATTGATGGGATGCTCATCAACTGTGGAATGATAAAACAAGTTGTAGCACATAATTGTGATGAACTACTATTGTACTATACGAAATGACAGGGAAAGGACAGGTGAAATGGTTTCAGATAAAAACATTGCAAGATCTATATGAACTGATGCAAAGTGAAGTGAGAACTGGGAGATCATTGTGCACGGTAACAGCAACGTTATAATGAAAATCAACTATGAAAGACTTTGTTCTTCTGATCAATACAATGACCTGAGACAATTCCAAAGGACTCATGATGAAAAAATATTATCCACCTCCAAAGAGAGAGAAATGATGAACTCTGAGTACACATTGAAGTATAATTTTCTCACTTTGTTTTTCTCGCTTTTTTGTGATATGACTAATTTAGAAATATGTTTTGCATAATTTCACATGTATAATTGATATCATATTGCTTACCTTCTCAGTGTGGGGGTGGGGGAGGGAGAGAATTTTGGAACTCAAAATTTAAAAGGAATGTTAAAAATAAATAAATAGTATTTTAAAAAAGATTGAGAAAGAAGCAGAGCAGGGACTCAATTGAGGACTATAAACTTAAACATACACATTTTGATAACTGTATTTCAATATAATTGGGTTTTTTTTGTAATCCTACCTATTTCACTTTATGCATTCAGAAATACTATTCTGAGAAGGGATCCATAAGGCTTTACCAGACTGCCAAAGGGATCCAATATACAAAAGGTTAAAAATCCCTGAATTAAAGTTATCCAAAAGTGGAATGGGCCACCTCCTAGCATAATGAAGTCCCCATCCCTGGAAGTCCTCATGTGGGTGGAGGCCATCTTCTTTGGGATTTTGTAAAAGAGATTCCTGTTCAGGTATGGGCTGCACTTGATGGATTCTAAATTCCTTCTCTCTCTGAGATTCTGTAGTTTTGTGATAACCGACCGGGCTGGGTTGTAGTTTTGGGCTATAGAATAGAGCAAAGATAAGTGGTCCATATTAAAACCTATCCCCTGGGCCTCAGTTAGCATCATATTCTACCCAACTGAGCTAACTCTCCACACATGACAATGTGTCATATTGGTCTTATCATGTTCACCTTCCCCACTTCCTATCCCTTCTGATGCATTATTATTATTTGGGAAAAGATCGTGGAGAGGAACCCAGTGAAAGCACCTCCTGGATCTTTCTCATTATTCCCCACTTCTACACCTCTAAGGAACTGTTTCCTCTAATGTTCTTGCTTGATTTTTAATCCAGTGGCTCTTTGGAGAGGACGCGTCCCCTGTGCATATCCTTTTACCTGCTGGCGACATATAAACAGCATGTTCTATGACTACTCGTCTTTCAGCTTCATTGATTGTGGTTTGCTCAGCTTGTTTAGTTACCAGGCCAGCCAAGCTCCTCCACTCCCCCTTCCCCTACCTCTTCAGCTGTCACCGAGGCTTGATTTCTCAGGCTTTGTTTCTTCGTTAGCTAGCTTTTGCTCTGGCTTCAAAGCCTGGCTCCCTGAAGGGGGTTTGTGTTCTCGTTAGCTTTTAACTGTGCTTTTCTCTGAGTCTCTGGCATCCCTTGTACTTTTGTGATCAGTGTCAGAACCACACAGTTATTATTTGCATTTAGTTGCTTTCTACCAACACAAAATACAACAAAGAAAGGAGCCACAGCTGGAACACCCATCAAGCTTTGCTGGGTTCCTTCCTAAGCAAAATGATGACCTGTGATTTTGTTCCAAAGACTTTGGCCCCAGAACTGTGGGTATTCTTCAGTCAATGTGTCAATTTATGAGCTTGTTCACTTGCACTAGAACATGAAACCTCTTTCAACTAATAGTGGGGAATCACAGAAGGAATGGTAATAGTTATTCAAAAAAAAGGATCCCATTGAAGCATCATGGGGATGAGAGAGGAGAAAGTCTTCTAGTCTTTGTCTCTTTATTTACAGGGAGCAATTGAAAATCTGTTGTCCCTTTTAAGTCCAATAAACGATTAGTAAAAAACTTACATGAAACAGGGATTTTTAACACAAGAATGTAATTTGGTCTCAGAGATATTACTGACAGTTGGTGAGACGGAACTCATGACCAGGCTATAACCATGGGAGTTGAAGGATATACTTTATTAAAAGAAATTTAATATGTATAAAGAACTGATAGCGTTTATCTTGTAGAAGAAACATCTTGCGGGGCGGGCAAGTAGAAAAGGTATATGGATACAATAGCTGAGTCCAAAGGAATAATCAGTCTCAGACACCATAATAGCTGTCTTCAAGTATTTGAAGGGTAAGCATCATGGAAGAAGATTAAGGCTTTTGTTGTTTATTTTTCCTGTTAGTCACCAGAGGGCAGAACTAGGAACAATTAAGTGGACATCGCAGAGAGGGAGATTTAAGCACCATGTAAGGAAAAATTTGCTAATATTCTAAAGTGCAATAGGTTTCCCTTGGGAGGTAGTGGGTTCTCTATTACTGGATATCTTTAAGGAGAGGCTAAGTGACCACTTGTCAGGGATGTTGGAGAGGGAATTTCTCTACGGTGTTAAAGATTTCCTGGAATGGAAGCTCTATAACCTCAGTGGTCCATTTTAATTCTTTATTATAAATTTGCCATAGAAGACCTATCCAATATATTGGAAAACTTCATCTTTTTCATTTTCTATCTTTAGGATACCAATATATCCTAAGGTATATTATGTATATGTAGGTTATCATTTATCTTTTATTATATTATTCAGAAAACTTATTATGATATTTGAACCTTACTTTATGTGACTAGAGATTGAACTCAAAATGTCATCCTGCCCTCAGTAACTCTCCAGGAATGCCAGAGATAGCTATTAGGAATTTTGGGTTCCCCCAGTTCCTAGATTGAACCCAAACATTCTTGTTTTGAGTCCCCATACCTTGTCTCATTTTGGGTCCACCCAAACTTGTGTTTGAGGTTCCCTTGTGTTTTGATTTTACCAAAATTTTACTGAATGTTTACATTTATTGATATTCATCTCAGTCTACCCTGCTTTCAGGTTGCCCTCTCAGCAAAATTATTGAATTTCATTCTGTGTGGTTTGTGTGAGGGCATCTTTGTCTAAATCTTATATGATGTTCACTTTCCTCTACCAAATAACCTAATAAATTTCTAAAACTATTTCTGATTTGGGGTTCATTCTATCAAAAACAGCTGTCCTTTTGTTATCTTTCCTTCTTAATATATGGGGCCATAGACAATGAGCTTAAAGGTTCCTTCAAGGTCATCTAGTCCAATCCTCTCTCTTTTCCAGATGCAGAAACTGTGGGCCCGAATTAAGTGACTTTTTTGAGGTTACCCTGGTAGAAGCAGGATTTGAAACCAGCTCCTTAAACTCCAAAGTCAGCACTCTTTCCGCTGCACCATGCAGCCTCCTTTTATAATTGTACATTTATTTTTACTCCACTCCTTGCTGACAAGTTGTCCAATGTTATAATACTACAATCTTCTTACGTGCACCATTGAGGTTTCTGTTGACATGAGTTGTTGGTCATTTTAATTACAAGTTGAAAATTATAGAACACACTGATTACAACAGCTAGATGAGTTTTTCCTGTAAGGTGGTGTTCCTGGTAGTTGTTACCTATGGTGGATCATCACTTTGGACTTGGTGAACACATATTCAGTAGATATTTGAGTATTTACTGTGTTTTTGTGTTAACTTCCCTGGTCCCCAGTCTCTTCATCTGTTGATCATCCCTAAGGTTCTCCTAGAGAGGTATAGACACTAGAGGACAGAGCTGGAGAGGACTCTACATGCCATCCAGTCCAACTCCTTCATTCACACATCAGAAAACTGAAATTTACAGAAGTTAAGTGACCTGACCAAGGTAAAATAGCTAGTAAGTGGCAAGATTTGGACCCATATCAAGCCATTAACATATATCTCAAGCCATTAGTTAAGTACCTTTAGAAAGTCTAAACGAATTAATACAGAAGCCAAAGGGTTAAGTTGACAATCTCTGGGCATATCTTATGAAACATTTTATGCTCCTGAGAAGAAAAATATTCCTTCTCTTGTATCTCCTTACGATGTGTTCTTCATCTGTTCCAAACATTTTGAATCCTAGAGTGAGTACAATAGTAGGGTGTAGTAGAACAAGTCATGAACTTAGTCAAAGGGCCTTGTCATTCACTCCCCATGTAACTTTGCTCCACCTTTCTGAGCCTGTTCCCTCATCTGTAAAATGACATCAAACTAGATGGTCTCTTACATTCTGTGTCTCTATGTAGTCTTATTTATTTCAGCCATCTTTCATGCTGCCAGTTACCGCATTGAATCATTTTTCATTTTCTTAACCTCTTTCTTCCTCCTCTTTCTCTGTTTGTCTCTTTTCCTCTCTCCTTCTCCACATACCTACCATATACACACACCTAAAAATACAGCATGCCCCCAAATATACACTGATACCCTTTCCCCAGCACATGTACATCTCCTTTTGGGTTTTCTAATTATTTTTTTCCATTAATCTCCTCACATTTTATTTTTTAAGGGAAAAATATAGGAAATGTGTGGCTGCTGTTTTTTCTAAGATATAAAAACACAGAAATAGAATGTTAGGAAGCTCAAGTGGGCAATTTGGGCTTATTCTGTGAAAATTCTATCATCTTCCCACCCACACAACCTCCTTTCCCTGCCAAGGTCTCTTTGTTATGACAGTGCCTGCTGGGCCCCATGTGCATTGTAGATCAAGACCAGCCAACAACAAGCTGGAGATGAACCTTTCAAGGAGGTGTCTTTCCACACAGGGCACTAGGGAGTGGGGGTGGTGATCAGGGAGGGAAAAAAAAGCACTTCCTTATGTTAATCTTCTCTCCACTGCAGAGAAAAAGTAAATTATAGAGGATAGATACAGACAGAGACATTTCTGGATAAGTCTGGTTTATAGAGCTGGTTCATGATCTATTTGTGAGGGAGAAGTGTCTGCTTTCTATTTTAATTCTATCAGGCAAACTTAGACCAGAATCTCATTGCATATATTATTACTGTATACAGACGCTATTAGCTTCTTGTCTCCTGATGGTACTACTCTCAATGCACACTTTGAATAGTATACCCAATTTCATAACAACTGAATGAATAATGTATGAAAGGCAACATGATGTGATGGAAGGCATTCTAGACAAGCAACCAAAAGACCTGGTATCTAACGATAACTTTATTCACTTAGCTAGGTGGCCATGGGCAAGTCATCTAACTCTCAGAGTCTGTTTCTATATTTGTCCTGTCTGCCTATCAAAGGATTAATGTAAGAAATAAATGAGATATTGTCTATAAAAGCACTTTTAAAAATGGTCAAGCTCTCCACAAATGTATTATTAATGATAACCATACTAACAATGTTTTGATGATGGAATATTCTCAAGTATGCATATTTTAAACACTCGAGTTTGTCAGCAACTTTAGAGACAGTAAAATCTTTCCTCATATCTATTATAGAAGCTGGTGACACATTTTGATTGTTTCAGAAATTAGTTGATATGGCATTTTAGGTCTGTACTGGCTAAGCTTTGAGAAGAAAGCAATTAACATCGCCAGAACCACCTACATTTTTTCAAATGTAGTTCAGAGGCTGCCAACCATTTAAACTGAGATGACGTCTATTTTTTTAATTGTTCCTATTCCAGTTTTCTCCTTAATTGAATTTATCTCTATTTAACCATTCAGGATGTCTACAAGATTCTCTATGTGGAAAGACAGTAATAGGAATGCTATAAAGTAGCTAAATTCTGTTAGGTAAAATGTGACTAAAGATATGCTGTGATAAAAATGAACATGAAAAATTGAGAGCAAAGGAAAGTATTTGTAATTATAGCAAAGGGCATGAGATCTGCATCTGGAGGAGAGAACAATCAATTGAAAGAAAATACAAGTTACTAAGGGAGTGGAGAAGAGGGATTGAGAGATTTTTGTGGCTTTTTGCATTGTTCTTTTCCAAGAAAGGTGCATACAACACTTGACCATGTGGGATTACAATAGGATCGAGAAGACTGGTAGAAGCAAGGTTTTTTCTAAGAAGGAAGCATTTCTGTCTGAGGAATTATGGTGATGAATTCATTCTGTTAGCTGTTTATTTCCCTTGGAAATCAAAACATTTTCATATTACCAGTTCTTTTATCTTCAGCTTTCCCTTTAGTATTTGGCAAGCCTGCCATGTGATTGTTAATGAGCAAGAGAGGAGTGAGATTTAGGGAACTGAAAAGTCACCACCAGAAGAAAGGTAGCTATTGTCAGCAAGTGTTTGGAATATTTCCCCTCAGCTGGAGGGTATGCCTTGCTTTAAACCTAATATCTGAAAATCCCTCAACAAAACAGATAAATTTGAGGGATGATTATTTACTTGGCAAGATGATTTAAGACAGTATTCTCTCAAATTACTCCCTTGGCAATATGGTGGACATTTGTATTTTTTTTTCATAAGTGGACTGATGAAATCAGGTTAAGCATTTCTCCAACTAACTCACTTGACCTAGGCCAAGTCCCCTATCTGTCTCTTGGTACCTCTGTCATGGAATGGAGATGCCACTGTCTTTATCATAGGACCTTTGGAAGCAATAACACACTAACATCTGTAAAACACTATGAAGTCTAGAGATGAAAGCTGACGCATAAAACCTACCATCTGTCTTCCCCAGGGGATGTTGTGGAGATTAATGAGGGCATGTATATTGAATGCTTTGGACTTCCTGCATGGCAGGAACTATCAGATGATAAAATATAATTAAGTTAAGCATACTCTAAGGCAAGGTTCCAGTTACATCCTGGTTACCTGTGAGTCACAGTCAATAAGGTGCTTTTAGACCATCACTTTAAGATCCATTGATGATAGGATTGGGATGCAAGGAATACTTGTGTTCAAATATCCACCGTGGCAATGCCAAGGACATAGCAGCATCAAGGATTAAGTAGATGATTAAGGACAAGGCTTCTGGTGCTTTCGAAAGATATTTATCTTTTCTGTTGATTTCTGTGAATGTAGGGTCATGGCTGGGAAAGACAGTGAAGTAGGTTAAGTTTTTCTTCGGTTTCTTGTCTACTTTACTTCCATACCTTCTCTTTCTGAATTGGTTCCCTTCCTTTTTATTGTCTTTCCTCCCACACCTTGGTGACCAGTGATGTGGTTATTAATTAGGGCCCAATTAATAAAATCAGATAAAATCGGACCACAACCAATTGTGTGTCCTACATCTCCATCCTTTAGCACTATTTTTATCCCAGCTGAGATTTTCCTTAAAATCTAGCACAAAAGTAGTGAATGCATATTATTCAAGTGAGAGGAGCCCTTTTTTTCTTCTTTCTTTTTTTCCCTCCCATCTCTTTTCAGTGATTTTATACCACTGGGTTCCTTTTACCAGAAGGAAAACAAGTCTTAAAAGTAACTAACAGCACATTAATTTAATGTTATTTTTTCCCAGAGGTATTTGAATTTTAAAAGAAGTCTGAGGTAAATGTCCATTAAAGAATGAAGCTTTCCTGGTAGAATTTAAGACAGGTAAGCCAATAGTGGAGATAGTAGGGGAAAGGGAGAAAAAGGAGTCATCTCGGTGGCCTCAAACTACAATATGTAGGAAACTTTCTACTCATCAGATCATCTATTTAGAGCTGAAAAGGATATTAGAGGTCATCTAGCCTAGAAATGTCAAATCTGAGGCCTGCAGGCCATACTTGGCCCACAAAACTCCAGAGTGAAGCCTAAAGCAGATTAAAATGAAATTGAGAAATGCTTAACAAAATAAATAAAAATATAATACAACATAGATAATGCTAATTTTTGGTTTTCTAATTCCATGTGAGAGACAGGTATCCCATTTCTATTTGAGTTTGACACCTCTGATCTAGTCCATCCCCATTATTTTACAGATGAGTTAACTGAGACCAAGAGAGGTTATAGTGTCCAAGAATACCCAGATAGTTAGTGGTGGTGACAGATTTCAAACCTTTTAACCCCAAATCCAGGGACATTTCCAATGCAACACATCTACCCCATCCTTTGCTGAACATGTTTCAGGATAAAAGCTCCTATTTTAGGAAGGACATTAATAAGCTGAAGAGTACCTGGAGGAGAGGAAGAACCTAGAGTACATATTGTATGAATTTTAGTTGAAGAAACTGGAGAAGTCTAGTTTGGAAAAGAGACCACTGTGGAGGACATGATGGCTGTCTTCCCAGCATTTGAAGGGCTAACATGAAGGAGGTTAGTTAGATTTGTTTGGTTTGGCCTCAACAGAACTAGGAGCCATAGGTGAATATTAAAAAGGGGCAAATCTAGGTCTAAGCTATAATGATTAGAACTATACAAAAGAAATGTGCCTCCTCTGGAGGTAGAGAGTCCTCTTATTGAGGATGTTCAAGCAAAGGGCAGATATCTATAGAGATGATTCTTGTCGTTGGGTTGGGCTACATGGATGTTAATATTCCCTCCAACTCTGAAATTCTGTGATTCTTAGCTCCCAAAAGCAGCAGCTTGGACTCTTTCACTACTTATTTTGAGCAAATCATTTGTGTAATATTAATTTTAAAAAGAGGGATTTAACTCATTACCTTTAGAACTAGATTTTAAGGGCTAATGGGAAAGAAATTACTTGAGATGCAATGCCATTCCCCCTTTCCCTCCCCCCCCCATTCTGCTTGTTAGCTACATTTTAAAGTGGTAACATTATTTTAGATTACTCAAAAAAATCTTATTTTTGAAATCCATCTATCCTACTACTAACAGACAAGTTACTAAAAAGGCAGAATGAATGGAAAATGTGGTAAACAAATATACACATAAATAAATGTTTTAATTATTTCTCTCTTCCTTTCTTTTTCGTTTTGTAGGCCAAAAGTGAACAGCAATTAAGGCAGTATGAAACTTGAATTAAATACTCTCAATACACCGTAAAATCTTCCATGTTGTGAGCAACCATTTCATAGAATTTCGGTGGTTAAATGAGTTTCTTTCTTTTTCTTGAGGAAAAGAGGTCAATATGTTTGAATATTTTGTGCTCTTGGCCTACTTATAATCATTAATTGTATCCTTATTTCATTCACCAAGAGAGCTACTAATGGTCCCAATCTGGGGGCCCAATTAATAAAATCAGACCACAACCAATTTTGTGTCCTACATCCCCATCCTTTAGCACTATTTTATCACAGCTGAGATTTTCTTTAAAATCTAGGCAAAAAGGTACTGAGTGAGTATTAAACAAGTGAGAAGAGAACCTTTCTCTTTCCTTTTTCCTTTTTTTGTATTTTTTCAGTGAGGGAGAGGGTTCATGACATATCTGTGAACCACAGAATTAATTGTACTTCCTTTTGAGGCTGCATTGATTTAGGATTACACACACACACACACACTCTCTCACACACACACACACACTCATATATACATACACACATCATCATCATATATAGTTATATATATATATATATATGTATGTGTGTGTATAAACTGTGTCTATATCCTAAATGTCTATATATCTTGATATAAAAGATACTTTCTCCATTAGCTTTCATTAGGTCAGTCCCAGTTATATATGAATTAAAACAGTGGCTTAAACAGGTATATGTTGAAGATATTGCTTCACCATGGACTTAATTTATGGAAATTTAGCTTAATGATTTAAATTAATAGATTGTCCCAAGTTCAGCTACAGATTTAGAAGTCAGAAGTTCTTGGTTCCATATCTACTAAGGTCTGGCTGAGGTCCTTTGCTTGGCAGCTCCTAGCTCCTCCTGCACCATTCTGACCATTTGTAAAATAAGAGAAAGATATTTCTTACATGTGTGGGATGACAGAAACACAATTCTATTTGATCCCAATATGCCACATAGTCAAAGAGTTCTGGGAGCAATTAATAGTGTATGCAGGGATCTTTAAAAGTTGGAAGTTAAGCACATAGAGGGAGAAACTATGGCTTGCCTAAAAAAGGGAAAAAAAACTACACCAGAGGAGTGGCATTTGAGCAATACATGACAATAAAAATAACAGGAATTGAGGCACTTTATGGAAAAAGAACACTACGAAAACAAAACAGCAGAGGTTAATCACAGAATGATAATGATAACAGAGATTAGAGATTGGATTTTTTTGTCAAGTGGGAAAAAACTGGGGAAATCAGTGAAAATAAAATGAGGGTATATGAAAAGGCTAATATTTCTATCTAAATGCAAGATATTAAGGTATATTGTAACCATTTAAATGGAGTTAGACTATATTTGGCTACCACACAGTCTTGGGTGCTCAGGATTAACAACATTTTTTTTAAATTGATGAATGTATTTTAATAAAATGAAAGGGTTTTGGGTGATGTATGATTATAAAATGCCTAGGTGAGTCATTTAAACTTGCTGAATTAGATAGTGTCATCATCCTCGAAAAAGGGATGATTCCTAGGTACCTTATTTGTCCCATAGGATTTATGTGAGAATAAAATGAGAAAGCAACTATGTCTTGTTTATCATTGTGTATCTTGAAAAGCTCAATATACACAATGTGTTGCACATTATAGGTACAGCAAGGTTTGTTAAATGAACGAAAACACTTTGGAAAATTTAAAGTGCTATGAAGATATAGGGAAAGGAAACCCTCTCCACTAAAGGCTACTACATAGAATATACTGTCTATATTTTCTAAAAATTATTTAATTGAATGTTGTTAAGGGCTGTTAAGGGGCTCATTTTCTCTTGTAATAAACCTGGTTCTTATATAAGTCTCGTGATGTTGTGTTTGCCTGTTGACACAGTCCAGAGACTAAGTGGGAGGAAACATACATATACACATATACCACACACACAAATTTGTTATGACTGAGATAATTCTTGAAAAATGCTGTGAGATGAACAGAAAACATGTCATAGGTTCCAAATATCATTAAAGCGTATTGTCTTCTTCTGGCAAGATTCTCACAAGCTGGCAGAGAGAAGACTGGCACAGGCTGAGGAGCTGTGGGTATTTTTTATATTCATGGCAACAAAGGATTCAGACATTTTCACCTTATAATTTTTTTCCCCACTTAGGGACAAGGCAAAATGAAATTAAAGTGTGACATTCACTTTAGCATGGGTACAGAACTATTTGAAGGCTCCCTTGTTCAGAGGCCTTTATCGTAAAAGGAAAAAGTTTGCAATTTGTAAAATTTTATATCTATAATCTCCAATTGAAGCAAAATAGACTAGTTTATTAAAGCATGATGCTTAGAAAGCAAAGGCCATAGTTTCTATCCTTGTAGGGCTAATTAATTTTATTGAGAAAAAACTCTCTTCCAATTCCATAGATTCAACACAGTCAACTACCTCACAAATGTATGTTAGTGTTCAAAAGGAGGGAAAAGAGTGTGGATGGTTTAGCACCAATCCATCACCAGGCCTGGTGAAATAGCTAAGAGAGCATGGCTCACTAATGGTGGGTAGGTAGGTCAATATTGCCATATTCTCATATAAAAGGAAGGATACATATCCAGCTGACATCAAATTAACTGTTCTATAGCTGATGACAGTTTCCTCCTACTGTAAGAAAAGTCATCAATCTGACTTCACAGTTCATCTTGCATTGATGATGGCAAATTAGAAGGTGGTTGGCTCAGTTTGGTAACATTGACAAAGCTTGAGAAAGTCATTCATCAAATGCTTTAAAATATAAAAAATAAACTCTGTGGTATTAGTGTGAGGATAATTATCCTAAGTTCCTTTTTCACCATTTGAGTTTAAAGCACGTACGTGGAAATTTAGCTATTCCTTAGTGTTGTTGCTATATATTTGTTTTCCCAAAGAAGTATTGTGCTAATTCAGTAATACATTACACTACAGTTTTGTGCTGAGTGCACAGTTTCAATTTTGTTGAGAAACTTTAATGGGAATCTTTGGCAAACAAGTCTACAAATCTTTTTAATGCAAATGGCAGCTGAAGGAGAGGTCTTCTAAATCACGCAGACACTTAATTAGATTTGGTTCAGTTACATTTCATTGATTTTTATAGAGAATACCCGTGACATGCTTCAAAGCCTCCATTTGGCAAACCACAAATAAATTAAAGCACAAAAGATCATAGAGTATCACATGACAAAAAACACAGCAACGATGGACCACAAAAGATAACGAATGTCAGGAAAACAGGCAAAAACAACTGAATTTAAACCATGCAAATATGCAATAAGTATTCAGCATAAAGCCATTTACTGGATTGATATGTTAATAATTTAAATGCTTTCCCAAATTGCTATTTTTCACTTTAGGAAACTGACCCTTGGTCTATCTTTCTCATACATACACTCATATTTATACATGCATACTCTTCCTATATTACTTGCCTCTGTTTCTCTAAATTTCTTATTTAATGCCATATTCTTTTCCACCCTCCACTGAGGATTGCAGATTAATAACTTTGGAAACAGCATACTCCCAAAGTACCAGTGGAAATTATAGTTGAGATTCCCAGTCTTCACAACAATCCCACTAAGGTATATCAGCATTCTACTACTGTAATTATGGTGTAACACTTGCAAAATCAAAGGTTCATCAAAAGGCAAGGCAATCAGAAATAAGACAAGCACATCCAAGTTATATCATCATTTCTATTTTAGCTTGGTTAATGGCATCACCAATGATTTGCCCAAGACTTAGAGATGAAAACTGTTGGTGTGTCCACAAAATATGACAGTTGAACTCATACATAAGTGCCGCAGAAGAAAACACAATTTTAAATTGTAAATTGACATTACATACCCAAATGCTTAGAAACATGACTGAAATTCAAAGTACAGTAATATTGTACCCATGCTGTAAATTTCAATGCATAACACAAGTAACTAGTGACTTATTTACAAAAGCCACAATCATTGTATTGTCACTCTTTAAATCACAAGTACATCTTCAAGTACCTGCTCACTTCCTTTTACATTGTTCTCTGAAGAATAAGATACAGGAAGCTTTATCCCTTAGTTACAAGTCTATGTGTACAAACTAAGATTTCTTCAAGGACTGTCCAAAGTGGAGGCGATTTTCTATTAAACTCAGAATGACTTACATCTTAGTTACTCTAAAAACCTTGTGAATTCTTGGACTAGAGATTTTTCTGCATGTAAAATCAATATAGATCAAAATCCACTTCTATACTGATTTGAAATGAGAATGAGGTGATGGTCTCAGTGTCTTCACAAACCAGTTTTAATTTTCAGCTTATTTCTTTCTTAGGGTTTTGGACGGGACAATATGCCACTTATTTATTTATTTGTTAATTGATGGAATGGGAAAATGGACTGCGATGTCCAAATTTAGGTAAGTTTAAAAGATCCAGCAGTGGGAAATAGTAAATGTTTACTCTTTGAGCATATACTGTTATGTTGACCCCATGAAGATTTGGGCATGTTGGATCCGACAATTCAATTCATGATTTGTATGGCTCTGTTATGAGATGCAAAAAAAATATATTTCTCTTTTGAGCTTTATTTCTTATTCAAAAACATTTATGTTCAGAAAGCTTTGCTCATGTTTTATAGAACATCAGCTAAAAGATATGTCATGAACTTGGTCGCCATTTGCTGCTTTCTTTAATATTGACATTATCCAGCCCATCTGCTTGGCAGTAATCCCTCTGCTACTCAGGTAGTTCTTGAAGTTGTATCAATAACTGCTACAGAATAAATCAGTAGCCTTTTCCTTTTAACCAAATGATGATTTATAAAGTTCAGAGGCTATCTCCCATCTGATCACTAAATTGTTATACTACTTTGCTGTCTTTCAGAGGAAATAAAACAAAGCCAAAATACAAGTGTCTGTTTGAGATCATCTACTCAGAACATAACTCCACCACACACTGAGTAGGGCATGCTGTCTCATATACCTAGTCTTTTCTAATTCACTTTTGACAAGTGGTAGGTCATTTTGAATAACTCACAATCAAACTTTGAATATTGACTTTCTAATGATCCCCAAGAAATAAGTTCTTTAGTGTGATTCAGGTTTGAAATGCCTACTGGACTTGATCTATATTTTTATTACAACTACAAGGCCCATTCCCTCATAAACCTGGTTTCTGTATGGTTAGGAAAAATAGCAGGACCCCATTATAAGTTCTGTTCTGGCAAGAATTTGGATCAGGCATGGCATAATATGGGAGACAGCATGGCCAAGTGGATAAGGAGCTGGCCTCACAATCAGGAAGACTTGGGTTAGAATGCTACCCTGACACATCTTGACTGGGAGACTGGGTAAATCACCGAATTTCTCAGTGCCCCCAGACAATTCTCTAAGACTCTAAGTTGCAGAGAAAGTGTCCATCTGTACTGGTAGAAGAAGTTCTGCATGGGTAGCTCCCTATCCCAGTGAAATCACATGTCTAAGAAGCATAATGTAATGCTCATCTAATGCAATGTAATTTATACACATAGTATAATGAAAAACATTGAACCTGAAATCAAGACAGAGATTTGTTTTTGATCATCCCAGTTTGGCCCCTGTGTGGCCTTTGGTAAATCGTTTCCCCTGTTTGACTCTCAGTTTCTTCATTTGTAAAATGGAGGCATTAGACTAGATGATCTTTAAATTCTCTTCTTTAATTCTCTTACATTTTAAGAGAACAACATTTGGCAAAAATTCAATATTCCGCAGTTAGCCTATAAGGTTACTTCTCACCTTTTTTTTTTGACAAAAATCCTAGAAAGCAGGAGTTATTACTGCCCCCTATCATTGGCATTATAATGGGATGGTACTGTGCCATTTTCTAGAAATGGTGGCAGTATTTTTCTAAGAGTTCTAGACATAAAGGTCACAGGACCATGAATTTAGAGCCAGAAGGAATGTTAGAAGCCACCTAGTCCAACTCCTCCATTTTATAGATGAGGAAACTGAGGCCCAAGGAGGGGATGTGATTTTCTTAGAAGTTAACAGAGGTTGTCAGTGGCAGAGTTAACATCTGAGCCCAGGGCTTCTGGCTTTAAATCCAGTGTTATTTCCATTATGCCACACTGCCTCCCAAGGGGTACATAATCACCTTGCTTATTCCCTGCTCCATGCTGGATGTCAACATGGATGTCAACAGAAATGTCCTTTTTTGTGGACATGGCTGAACTCAACCATGCCGTGGGGGCATCTAGAATATGATGGCATGATCAAACTACTTCATTCCTACCCCATCTAAGGAATATGGGAGTGAAGCAGTCAAAGGCAATGTGTAGATGAAGGGAGAAAGGAAGGAGAAGGGAGCAAAAATAATGGGCTGTACCCTTCTCCAACTCCTCTTGTGGGTCAGATTTACTTGAGCCTATTTTCCAGTCAATGGGACAGAGGATCAAGTTCATTACTAAAATGCCTGTAAGTGTGCTACAGGGTCCAGGACTACTTCCATAGGCACTGTAGTCTAAGGAGAAACAAACAAACAAAAAAAGGTCAGGGTGGGAAGTCTGACACCCTTGACTAACCGGACAATTTAGTCTCTCTGTGCCTTGGCTTTCACATATATAACAAGAATAACAACTGCTTCTACTCGCTTCATGGCAATGTTGTTTGGATAAATAATAATGGCTCTAGACTACTTTATCTGGTTTTATTTCACTCTTCCCCAAGCTTCACCCTCCTCTAGTCACATCAAATTTCCATGATCCTCTAAGGACATCATCCTCATCTTCACTTCTGTCTTTTATCATTGGTTGCAAAGGAGGAATAAGAATTTTAACAGAGAAGAGTATGGAGAGAGGGAGAAGGGATATGTTTAGATGATGTATCAACCTGGGGGACTTAACGCTACATGAGATAACCTCCAGGAGTTCGGAGAGACCAGAACTAAAAAATGGTAGTTAAAATGTTGAAAGGGAGGCAGCAGGATTTTCACCTGGGTGTGCACTCTACCTTCTCCTTCCTACACCATGTATTCCTTCTCCCCTCCTCTAACCCCACTCTCTACCCCCATCCCAGGTCCCAGGACTCAAAACTTAGCCTACTGTTATTAGAACTCTAGCTCAGGTACATAATGGACTGGTCTAGAAACCTAATCACCATTCGATATTGTTTTGTTCAGAAAATTCTTCTAAGTTCCATATTGATTTAGAAATTAACTTTCTCAATGCAATCTATTTTTAAGTAGGGGACTGCTTATACATAGTGTTTGGCTAGCACTGGTGAGATAATACTGAAGATCAGAAATATGGAGATCATGCAAAGACAAATTATTGCAGGGGAAAGGAGCTCGGTGTTCAGGTGATGTACAAGGGTAGTCACATGTATCTTTGCATGAGAGGCTTCTCCCTCATTCTCTCTCAGTCTGGAATTTGTGGGCCTTGCTGCCCCTAGTTCATATAGGTTACTCCAAATAAGTGAAAATATAGGAACTTTTATTCAATGAAAATTTGCACCCACTGTACTAGGTTTTCTTTTATGGCCTATCTGAAGCAGGAATAGCTTTCCCAAATAGTGCATTATTTATTCCTGTTATTTGTGGGAACATCCCACCCTAGCATCCTGGGGTGGGGTGGGAGGGCTGTCTTGAACAAGTTACTTTATCTCATCGGGGAGAGTAAGAAGGGCATCTCTTTCACAGGGATGGCATGAAGTTTAATGTCAATATTTGTAAGACTATGCTTGGACCAGACAGCCAGAACATGACCATGATAGTCATAAAAATGAGTCAATAGCCAGGCTCAGCTGTTTTTGACTAGCAGTGACCACATTTGCCTGTAGGCCAGAAAACCATGCTCTACTCACAACTGAATGCACACATCCAGATCCTGGGAAAAGAAGGACATAATGAAGAAATTTCAAAAGTGTATTATAGTTTCAGAGCTAGGAAGAGCCTTAGAGATCATCCAATCCAACCTCCAAAATTTACAGAACAGGAAACTGAGGCCCGAAGAGGTTAAGTGCCTTGCCTGACCTTGGGTACTGCTAACAAAGAGCAAAGCCAGGATTCAGACTAAGTATCTTGGACTCCAGAATCAATCCTCTTTGCATTGTACCATCCTGCCTCTTCAGTTTTCTTGTTCAAACAAAAATAAAATCTATTGCAGAACAAAGAAAATTACTCGTCTTTATTCTAATGCTATTCCTTTACTTAAGGAAATGGCAGGAAAATTCCAATAAACTACAAAACAGGGATTCTTTTTAATTAAAATTCTTTCCAGGCCTGGAATTAGGATCTTCCAGTAAGAAAACCACTGGTGCCAAAGCATTTTTTGTTTACTAGTAAGAAAAAATATAACATAAAAGTTGCCAATGTTCAGGGGAGCAGATGTTTTCCAAATTTTAAAAACAGTAAAATAGATACATCACTCTGTGCCCCAGTTTACAGTGGCTTTTTAGTCAAACCAACTCATTCCTTGGTTTTCATTTGGCATCTTTCTCCTTATAGTAAGAATGCCACAAATGATACACTCCTTGTGGAGTGCTTTGTAAGTTCAGTACACTTAAAGCTCTCTCCTAGATACCCTCTATTCACTTGTAAGGGAATTGGAGGCACTGATTCCATAAGTGACCAGAGTGTGGCATCAAATCTGAAGGCAATGAATGAGGCAGGAATGGAGCCCAGACTTAGGACTTTCAGATACATAATGAGCTAGGTGGTTTGTGCAACACTGCCTCATTTTTTATAAATCACGATGAAAATAATGTACAAGCAGATGCTGGAAATCAAGCATATTTCCCATTTTACATACATGATTATTGGATAAACATTGTTAAAGATAACGATCAAACTCTTGGGTTACAACTCTTATTGTCTCATCATTTCTATAACACTCAGTTGGAAGTTTTGTACCTCAAACAATAAGTTTGAAGAACTGATAATATTTTTAAAGCAAAGTAATTGGTGAACATCACAGAATTCTCATGTTCAGTTTTTGTTTTTTTAAATAAAGCCTTGGAATCTTGCATTAGGTCACAGCTTTCATGAAGAATGGTTATTTTTCATCTTAAAAATTTGAAATACTGAGAGGAAACCAAGGGGAAAGAACCCAAAAAAGTTTATCATTGTATTTTAGGGGATAATCCCTAAGCAAGAAAGGCAGCATGGTGCAGTGGATAGAGAGCAGACCTCTACTCAAGAAGATGTGGGTTCAAGTCCTGACTCTGATACATACTGGCTGTGTGATCCTGGTCAAGTCACTTAACTTCTTAGGACCCCAGGCAACTCTCTAAGACTATAGGTTACAAGATAGTTGTCAATCTGGATTGGTAGAGGGATTTTCCTCTTTGGGAGCTCTTTATACTAGTGAAACCACAAATCTATAGTAAAAAGTTCTTGGCAAACTTATTTATATCTTACAGATTCTTTAAAACAAAAATCTAATATAAAGTAATTCCATCATGATGAACTAGTCTTCATTTTCTAACAACTCAAATGCCACCCCCTAAATTGCACTTTCCAAACAGAGAATTCCACTCCAGAGGATCAAATGTGACTTCCTTTAAATTCATTACAATATACTTTCGTACCTATCTTACAAGAAGCAAGTGCTTTTGAACAAAAAACTGAACAGGGCAAATTTCCTCTCTCCCTAGTGGAAGTAGAATAGTTAATACTTTTGACAACACTCAAGATAGTCACTTTTGGCTTGATGAAATAAGATGGTGAATTTACTTTTAATGAGAAAATTTTGAGCTTTTAAAAAGCAAAAACAGCAGTAGCTAACATGTGACCACCTGAATGCAAAGACTGAATTTTGTTTGTCACCAAGCCACACTGGGTAGCTCATAACCATCTGTTCTTTGCAGCACTATCTCTATGAACTTCAAAATTCTTAGACTGCATAAATGAGCTCCTCACCAGCCAAACATGCCTGAAGCATCATAAATAATTACTAAAAAGGATTCCCTACCCCCAACCTTCCAACCCATAATAAAAATGCAATGGGCAATTTTTTAGAGAATTTGATCAGAAGCACTGGCTTAAATGCATAGGCTGGGATCATTTCAACAATGTCTTTTTGATAGGACTACCTGTTATAATCAATAAGTATTTCTGGTATTAGGAATAAAAATGCTGATAGGGTAAATATTTTAAATGGAAGAGTATCCACAAATGATTGAATTCTTGAAACAGTGTAACAGGTATGGGTGATTTTATTTAAAATGTGTCCAATAATATTTTCCATTTGGAATTACCATTTTTAACCTCTTTTCACAGATCAATATAAACATTATTTCTTGCTTTCTTGGATTTTTTTTAAAAGAAAGTTCTAAGTCATTAACAGAAGAGAAAAATGAAATCCCAAAGATTAAATAACAGGACATTTATATACAGCAGTGGGTTCTCTCACATATTGGGATCAAAGTACATACAATGACTATTCGGTTAAAAAAAATCCAGCCATGCAAATCATCTTACAATTCACTTATTTTACTTTTTTTTGAAGTTCTGACTTTCACATCCACTGGCACATATTTAAAATGTCATATTAACTTTTGTGAACATAAATTGACATACTTTTTTGTGTATGGTTTGCCACTTGAAAGCTGACAGGCAAACAAACAAATGTGCTATCATAGCAACACTGCATTACACAAGTAAAAGAAAAAAACCCTATTCTTATTCCACTATCAATTAATTACTTTGAATCCCGTCCTGGAGTAGGGTTGCTCTTTTTATTGAAAATCTCACCAGTCTTTTCTCGTTTTGTCTGTGAATAAAAGCATACCACAAAATCAGCATAGAGTACATTTTGACCAAGTGGGCAATGAACTTGTACCATAAGAACCTGGCAACGTCAGAATTTTTTTTTCCTATGAGGCAAAAGATCAGAGAGATCACAAATGAGGTCTAAATTTAGTCACAGCAGACCATAGCTCCACATAAAGACAAATCTTCAAGTTACATTGATTTGCTAGAAAACGAAATGAAGTTAAACAGCACAGCAAACATGTATCTGCGATGCACTGCTTCCCTATTAAAGATGAACAGCTTCATTTACATTGAAATGGACTGAGCAGAAATGGACAGATTTTCCATCTCTACTCTTTGGTGCAGCTGTCATGGCAAGAAGGTGAAGACAACATGAACTGTATGGGGGTAGGGGGTGGAGAAGGTGAATGAAGGGAAATGACAGCGTCTCAACATTCGCTCTAAAGTGACTTCAAGATGACCATTTATTATTGAAACATAATCCTAAACAGTATTTTTTCTACCCAACTCTCTCCCTCCCTCTTTCTCTTTCTGTAAACAATCTGTTCATAAATAACTTAAATGTCTCCTTGACATTCATGGTACAGTATCTAACAGAAGCTGACGTAGAAAAGGATGAGTGGATGTACAGCACTGAGGAGGAGATGTCATAGTATTTGTGTGTTTTGTTTTTTAAGCGTCTAATGCAAGGGTTGCAAATATCAGCCATCAGAGACCGGAGGGGTGACCCAACCATACTTTTCGTGAGTCTTCACCAAACTCTTAAACGTTGCTTCCGCTTCCTTGCGACTGAAGGATTTTTTTGATTTGCCAGCTTTTCTACAGATTCGGCCCTGTATGAGAGAGAGAGAGAGAGAGAGAGAGAGAGAGAGAGAGAGAGAGAGAGAGAGATTTCATTTTAGTTTGATTGCTATTTTCACATATAAATACATTGTGTGTGTGTGTGTGTGTGTGTGTGTGTGTGTGTGTGTGGCACACTATGCACACCTCAGGTGATTTCTAATGTCTAAATATGTGTAGCTTAACATCCATTGGAAACAACAGGAGATTTCTCATCCAGAATATAACCCTGAAAATCAGAGCAATTAGCTTAAGTATGATATGAAAAGGAATATTCAATTATGTACCAATTATTTAAGACAATGGTATCAAATTCAAATAAAAACAGAGGCCACTAAATCATACTTAAGGACCCCATGGTTCAAATATTGACTTAGTTTTAAAATGTAGTGTTATCCACATTTTATTGTATTTTTATTTATTTTGTTAAATATTTCTCAATTATATTTTAATCTGGTGCAGGCTGCATTCAGGAGTGTTGTGGTCCATGGGCCTCATTCTTGACACCTTTGATTTATGATTTTGATGAGGAAAGGAAGGGTAAGTGGGAGTAGGGAGAGAATAAACTGTGTCCTGAGTTCATATTCAAATTTTAAAGATCCTGAAAACTTTTTTTGAGTGTGATTTTCTGATATCATGGGGAAATTTAGTAATCAAACAGAAGTCTAATCCTCCAGAGACTGTTCCATCTTTTGGGCTAGAAATATCAAGGAATTAGTTCCTCTGGGGATGAACTATTAAAATATTCTCTTTGGTTACAGAAACTCAATTTCTTTTTCACTTTAATAGAGACCCCCAAAGGATCATACTATTAATAAGAGGCACTGGAGAATCCCAACCCTCTCTTGAAGCTGACTTTTCACCTTCCAAATACTGTAAAGAATCAAATCTCTATCTTGCTTTGTGAACCAGCTTTGTTGGAGCCATGCCACTCTGACTCCAAACAGATTAGGGATAAATTGGGAGAAATGAGGCATGGAAGATCCTTATACTTCTGTACATGAGGGAAAATGGAGAACCCCCAGACTTGGGGCCATCTCCACTTTTTGGTTCTCCCTATTGCAAGGAAAAACCACTTCTGTAACAACTCCAATTTAGCACTGGCAAAAGTTTCCCTTTTCAAAATAAAGTCAACTCAGGAACATAACATGTTCCAAGAGGATTTATAACAGAAACTGTCTTCTGCCCCCCCAAAAGAATAACTTAGTGGTCATAAACTTCAGTACACTTTGACAATATCATAAACTTTCTTTTAATAATTTTGTGATCCCTTTGGGGGTTTTCTTGGCAGAGATACTGGAGTGGTTTGTCATTTCCTTCTCTGGCTGATCTTACAAATGAGGAAATTGAACCAAATAGGGTCAAGTGACTTGCCCAGGGTCACACAGTTATTAAGTATCTGAGGCCACGCTTGAATTCAGTTCTTCCTGACTCTAGGCCCAGTACTCTATCCGCTGTACCATCTAGCTACACCATTTAATCCTGCACTGTATGGTTTTTATTCCTGTTTTACAGAGGAGGAACAGAGGGTGAGAAGTTAAGCAACTTGCATAAGGTCACATAGCTAGTGAGTGGCTGGGGCAGAATGTGAAGCTGGGTCTTCCTAAATACAAGTACAGTGCTCTGTCCATCCCACTACCTAGCAGCCTAACATGCCTATACTCTGGACACATGTTAATAAAATGCCAACTACAGGAACTTCCAATGTTTGAAGATTTGTTTACTTGTTGAATTCACAGCTGAATCCATCTCTCTCTCTTTTCTATGGAGCTAGTAGAAAGAGCTGCGAGGGGTTAGAAGTCTTAGTTCTAGTCTTATTTTTTCCCTAGTTGTGGAACCTTGGACAAGCCTTGTGTCTCAGTATTTTTATCTGTCAAATAAGGGTAATGATATCATTCATAAGCATTTAGAGTGTTTTTTGGTGAAATCAAATGAGATCACAGATGTTGAAGTGATTCAAATACATAAAAGAGGCATAGAGAAGTAAAATATTGCTATTATGCCATACCCTTTTATCATTTTTTTCTGCCATACTTCCTTTATTATTTACAATTTATAATGCTATCTGCTAACAACATTTAAAAACTATTGTATTGGGCCATTTATTATTAACAATAGAAATAATAATTGGAATTATTATTGGAAATTATTCTTTTTGGAAATAATAATTTTTCTCACTCTGATTATTGCAATCACTTTTTTAAAAATTAGATTTAATTTTTTATTTTGAATTTAATGAACACCGAAAGAGAGAACATTTTCAAAGTAGAATGGAAAAAAGTGTATCATATACGAAATCTATTCTGCACAACTTGCTTTTTTAAAAAGTATATAATAAGTTCAACAGAGTGGTCAGGGGATAAGCACAATTTAGTGACTTTTTGGGCAAAGTTCCAAATTGCTTTTCAAATAACCAGTTTATAGCTCTGTGCCTATCTTCTACAGCCTCTCCAACAATTATAATCTTCCTTCCTTCCTTCCTTTCTCTCTCTCTCTGTCTCTCTGTCTCTCTCTCTGCCAGTCTAATAGATGTGAGGCAGAGCTTGAGAGGTGTTTTTATTTGCATAATTTTTAATTATTTGGAGCATTTAAAAATATGGCTATTGATAGTTTGTATCTTTAAAAATTGCCTGTTCATATCCATTGGCAATTAATCTGTTGGCAAATCAGTTCCTTATACATTTTGGATATCGTATCTTTTATCAGAGAAATTTGCTGCAAAGATTTTTCCTCCTGTTAATTCTTTCCCTTCTAATTGTAACTGCACTAACTTTGTGCAAAAGTTTTTCAGTTTTGTGTAATCAAAATTGTCCATTTTATTTTCTATGATCATTTCTATGCTTTATCTGGTAATGAATTCTTCACCAAACCCTAACTACAAATGATTTTTTTCTTTTTTGTTCCTCTAATTTGCTTAGGATATAATCTTTTCAATCTAGGCCATGTATCCATTTAGAATGTATTGTAGTATAATGCCTCTGATGCTTACTAGCTGCATTGCCCTGGGTAAGCCTCTCAGTTCTCATCTGTAAAATGAGCTGGAGAAGGAAATGACAAATCACTCTAATATCTTTATCAAGAAAACTCCAAATGAAGAGTCAGACATAACTGAAAGCAACAGTAACAAGTGATATGAGAACTTGGACTAAATCCAGTTTTTGCCAGTCTGCTTTCTAATTTTCCCAGACTTTTTTGTTGTCATTTTTGTTTTCCAAATAATGTGTCCTCAGCCTGGCATTTATGGTCTTTGAGTTTATCAAACTTTATGTAACTATGCTCATTTGCTTCCATATGTTATGTACCTAATCTGTTCCATTGATTTCCCCCCCTGCTTTTTAGCCACTATCAAATGCTTTGATGATTATTGCTATGTAATATAACTTGAGACCTGGTATTGCTTGGCTTCCTTCATCCCATTTAAAAAAAATTCTCTTGAGAATCTTGAGAATTTCTTCCTCTCCCAAAATGTAGTTATTATTTTTTCTAGCTCCATAAAGTAATTCTTTGATATTCTGATTGGTATGGAAATTAGTAAGTAAATTAAGTATCATTATTACTTTTACTTTGTTGTCATATCTCCTTTATTACTTAAAAAAGTAAATGTTTACTTTACATTGTCATATTTATTCATCCTACCATGAGCAATTAATATTTAGGTCTCTTTTTATTTCTCTAAGGAGTATTTTATAGCTGTATTCATGTATTTCCTATGTGTGTCTTGGTAGGCAGACTTTTAAATATATATTTTGTATAAAAATTCTGTATTTTGAATGAGATTTCTCTCTTTCTGCTCGATTTTATCGGTAATATATAGAAAAACTCATGATTTGCAAGGAAGGAGTTGCTTTACTTAGGATATTCATTGTTTCGATTACTTCTTAGTTGAGTCTTTAGGGTTCTCTATGTCCTTACTATAATCCATCCTATTCAGTTGCCAAGATGACTTTTCTAAAGCCCAGGTCTCCTGTTTGGTGGGCTCAGTGGTTTCCTATTACCTGCAGAATCAAATAAAGACCTTGTTTGTCATTTAAAGTTCTTTACAACATGGCCCCTTCTTCCCTTGGCAGTCTCCTTACACTCGACTCCTTTCCTTGCAGCTCCTCCCCCAGCCTAACTGCTATTCCCCAGACATGGCACTCCATCTTCCATATCAGTGTCTTTTTCCCCCATTGTCCCCTTTGCCTGTAATACTTGGTCCTCTTACTTTAGTTTTTTTTTTTTCCTTTAAGTTTCAGCTTTCTCTTGGAGGGCCTTTCCAGGTTCCCACAGATGTTACTGACTTTCCTTTTCAGATTACCATCTATCTACTCTTTATATAGCTTATATATACCTAGTTATTTAGATGCTTTCTCTCCCATTAAAATGTAGGCTCCTCGAGTGTAGATACTGGGCTTTTTTTGTTTGTTTGTTTTGTTTTGCTGTTCTTTGCATCTCCACTGCTTAACACAGTTTCTGGAACATAGTAATTTAATAAAGCTTGTTGATTTGTTGACTGATTGATTCATAGAAAATCTGTGAAGTAGGTTATGGGGAAAATATGTAATAGTCCCATTTCACAGATGAAGGAAATGAGGCTGAAAGAATTTAGATATTTTGTCTGTGGTCATAAAGCTATGAAGTGACAAGGCTGGGACTGGAACTCATCTCTTGAGTCTAAGTGCGGGTTAATTTTTCCTAAACCACATTGTGACAAGGTGATATGTATAGTTAAACAGATAAATAAAATTAAATATTAGCATGGTCTGAGTTCTTCCATTAAATATTTGCAAATGTAATTTTTACAATGCAATGTAGACCCAATTTAGACATTAAATGTCAGGGAAAATATTAAGAATTTCATTGAGGTACAAAAATGGAGATTTAAGGCAATCTATATAATTATTTTTAATAATACTGAAATAATTTTGGAATAGTATATTTAGAAATGTTATTAATAAAAGGACCTTTTCAAAATGATGAGTATCAAAAACATCTAAGAATACTGTCATTTGTGGTAAGAATAGATATCTTGACTTATTCTTTGTGAAAGTATCAATTGTTTAACAAAAAAGTCAAACAGATAAACAAACATCTCTTTATTACTCTTTCTTCTCTGAATGAAATGATGAAGATAGAGCTACGACACTGAAGCTTCAGTCAATTTAGCCATCAGGATACAGAGTCTATTATAAACTGATTCGATATCAAAATTCATCTACTACACACAAATGTAAATACAAGACTGTGGTTTTATCTTCTGTCTTACTGTTCTGCTATACACCAAACCTATTGGTTTGTTTGTGTGTTTTAAACCACAAAGCCTCACAAAACTGTTCTTTTTACTTTCATTTAACAGTTAGCTCTTTTTATACTGTCCTATGAAATGGTTCTTTAAAACCACTGCTTATTTCCTAACGATCAATTTCACAAACTTGTCACTGAGACAAATTACTAGAATCACTAATACTTTTGAAATATGCTGCTATATTGACTTGTAGTCTGGGTTTTCATCAGGGCTATAGATCTTCCATCACATGATCTTGTCACTTTTAACTTTACCAAATGTTGCCTTACTCAGCTACAAAATAGAAAAAGCAATATTTACACGAACTACCTGACAGTTATTGTGGGAATCGAATAAGTGCTTTGGTAACTATAAAAAGCCATAAAAAGTAAGTTCTTATAATCATCATCATCACCCTCTTCTTCATCTAGAGGGGGAAGTTTTGTTCTACTTTATTAAATATAAATCTGCTTCAGAATAAGGAGGTCCTCTTCTTTCCAAGCTACTATATCATAATTCAATTCCATTGCATACATTAAAGATTTATGAAATACCTATTCTATTTTTAAGTCAGGTGATACTAGGACAGAGTAAAACAGTTCCTTCCCTCAAGGAATTTACATCCTAGTGGGGAGATACAATATTTAAACAGAAAAAAGTGGATACAGTATGATTTAAGGAAGGAGATAACACTAATAATTTGGGGGAATAAGGAAAGGCTTCCCATAGGGTCAGCACCTTAGTGGAGTCTTGAAGGAAGCTACTGATTTTAAAATAACAGATGTGAGGAGGGACTGTATTTTAGACATTATAGGGATAGGAGGTGGAATACCAAGTTCTGTGTATAGTAAGCAGGCAATTGCCTTAGGACTCTACCCTGCTCATTTACTGAGAGCTAGTTTAGATGTCTCTGTTTAGAATGACAGAGTATGCTCATAAAATACTTATATTTTATTCTCTGAAATAACATGCCATGCCACCCTAACCATGGTGTTTCAATAGCTGAATGTTACATTGATCATTGGGCAGTCAGGTTGCAAAGTGGATAGAGTGCTGGGCATGGAGTCAAGAAGACTCATCTTCCTAGGTTCAAATCTGGCCTCAGACACTTATTAGCTGTGTGACCTGAGCAAGTCACTTAACTCTATTTGCCTTGGTTTTCCCATCTGTAAAATGAAGTAGAGAAGGAAATGGCAAACCACTTCAGTATCTTTGCCAAGAAAACCCCAAACGAGGTCAAGAAGAGCTAGACACAACTGGACAACAAAAGCAACACTGACCATACCAGTGGTAGGCTCTTCAACAAGTAGAAACAACATGAACTAGTAATGGTTCATATAAGCATTTGTAGGAATATACATTGTACTATGACAAACTCAATTAATTAATCAAGCAACAGGTCAGGGGAATAGTATAATTTATAATAATAATCAAGAGCCGAATTGGCATAATAGAATTGCTTTCCTTTGTTTTAATGTGAAGCTTTTTCCCTTTGAATTTGACAAGGCCCAATAACAACAGCTAATCAAACAGATTCATGTTCTCTTAAAGGTACAGGTTCCTGTTCCCAACTTGAAACCCTCCTTTACAAACCCAGGTAAAAATAATCCCTATCCCCAATTTCAGTCAGCATCATGAATTAACAGCTCCCATGTCTTTTTGGGGTGGCTATTCATTCCCTGAATGCTAACAGGGAGCCTGAATGCTTCAGGATCAAAAAGGGGACATGCAAACTCTCAGAACACCATCTTGGTTTACTTTAGGGGCTTATAAGTCACCCACCTCCATTATATTAATATAGCCATGAGCCATGGAGCCAACTGACTGTGCATCATTCAGAGATGAACCTATAAGGTGGGCAATATGTTCAACCCTATGGGTGAAAAACTTGGTGATTTTATATTTTCATACTTTTCAACAAATTGAATGTCTGATGTTGGGGACAACAAGACTATGCAATGACTATGCAAAAATGCAATGACTTCTGGAAGATGTTTTAGGAAGTCTGAGATTTAAAAAAACAAATAAAAGCTTGACACAGAACTGTTATCCAGAATTTAAAAACAACAAGCAGATTGAAGCAATGGAAAGAGCATTGGACTGGGATCCAGGAGACCTTAGAGTATTAGTCTGGGCTTTGCCACCATGTGTGACCTTAACCAAATCAGGCCCTCTGTGCCTCAATTTTGTCATCTCTAAAATCTGGAGACTGGATACTTCGATGGGATAGATAGACTTAGGTGACTTCTGAAGTTTATTCCAATTCTGATATTCTATGATTACATGACTGTTATGACTCTTGAATATGTAACTATAATACTTTTCAATATTATAAACTTTATAACAATGATTGTGATAAGAGTTAGCTGATAACGTAATTTTTTAAAGAGAGAGCTGAAGGAACTTCATCCAATGATCCAATTCAACCCTCATGAGACAGATAAAGAAACTGTGGCACAGTGAAATTCAGAGATTTGTCCAAGAGCAAAAGCTAGTTAGTTATTTTTCTAGGTATATGAAAGTCTAAGGTGTCTTGCTTGATTCAAATACTTAGTGTTGTCTTTGAAAGGGGCGGCTGGTGGCAGAGGGATAGAGCACTGGGCCGGCAGTCAGGAAGACTTGAGTTTAAATCCAACTTCAGATATCTGCTAGCTTTGTGACTCTGAGCAAGTCACTTACCCTCTGTTTGCCTCAGTTTCCTCAACTGTCAAATGAGGAAGACAATAACAGGACCTGCCACTCAAGATGGTTGTGAGGAACAAATGATATAACATTTGTGTTAAAGTGATTAGCATAGTGCATGGCTCATAGTGGGTGCTATGTAGTGCTTATTCTCTCCATCCTCTTGAAAGCATTCTAAGGGCTAAAATAGATATAAACTACTTGCCCCAAAATTACTGGAAGTGGGCAAAAACACTAAAACACAACTAGTGAACAAGTATGATTGCAAACATGCAGTACTGTTTTAGGCTATCTAAATGACACTATCATTCAAGAGAATCAAGAGGCTCAGAAACCGAACCACAACTGGTTTCAGAAATCAGTAATTCCTCTTTTCCTGGAGGTTCAACTTCAAAAACAAAAAAAAGATCCAGAAAAAAATTTGGTTGCTTTAGAAGAGACAACCCACAATCCTTAAAGAGATTAATCTCTTTGCTTCAAAAACAAAACAAGACAAAACAAAAACAAAGAAAATAAAGTCAGCTTCAAGGGAAAAAAATACCAGGTCATCAGCTAGTGGCAGGTCACTCAGGCAGCAAACAGGAGGATGGGAGGAAGGGTGGACCACGAGAAACCTATAGAATTGATCCTGTTGCTTTAAAGGGATATTACCAAATGCAACCCTCCAGAAATAGATACTTTTTTGAGGAAGGAAGTTAAGAGAGTCAGGCTATCAAGAAGATTTAAAGTACAAAGTTCATCAAGGCTCAGAGAAGCTCTGTGATAGGTTGACATGCTTACTGAGGCATCTTGAACTTCAAGGGAGTTCTGTAATAGGAGAGTAAATCAACCAACCAAACAGACAACCAACCAACCAACCATGAGTACTGAAGAAAGGGAAAGCTGAGGAAAGCAGTCAAGGAGTCAGATGACCAGGACACTCCTCAGCCAGAGAACTTTGGAGACAATTAATTCTCTAAGCTCCTCCATTAGCTAAATTATTACTTAATTGCTTTCCTCAACTGCCAAAGTTCCTGTTCTACCTCCTGGCCTTCTGATTTCCTCATCCCCTATATTCACTATTACTGAAGTAGAGACCCACTGCGTGCCCCTAAATACCTCCTCCCTAACTTTAATTACTATCTAGATTACCCCTATTCTTTCCCCAGTCCACCTTTACTCCTATTTGAGACTCTTTCTGGATTATTTTATCGTGCCCTTTGTAAGCCAGTTGGGTATGGAGGTGGGGTGAGAGAAAGAGGATGGATGACTGAATGAATGTTTCTACTACCTATTCCTTTTGTGCCTTTGACTCCATGCCTACTCATCTCTTCCATGACACACATTCTCAGTATCTTCCTCTCCTGCAACCTTCCCATCTGCTTATAAACATGTTCATGTATAACTAGTTTTAAAAATTAAAAAAAGAAACCCTTCAGTGCTATTTAGCTGCCATTCCAATTCCATGTTGTTTTTCAATACCAAATGTATGGAAAAAAATAGTCTATATTCACTGCCTCCACTTTCATACCATCAACTTATCCCTTAAGTCATGCAATCTTACTTTTGTCTCCTACCATGTCACTGAAGTTGATATCTCAAAGATCACCAATTGCCTCATTATTGAAAAGTCTAATAGTATTGCCTTATTTCTAATTCTCCTTGACTCTTCTTTAGCGTTTGAAAAGCCAGTCATTCTTTCTTGCAGTAACTTCCTTAACTCATGCAAAATCATACTCTCTGGTTCTCCTCCTATCTTTCTAGCCATTCCTGTTTTGTTTCTTTCAATAGTTTTTTTTTCTTCATCTCTTAACATAGATATTACCCAAGGATCTGCCCTCTTCCCCTTTTTTTCTTACTTTGTCAGTCTTATGTACTTTTGTGGCTTCAATTATCACCACTATTTGACTGGATCCCAGTTCCAAATCTCTAGCCTTGACTTTCTCCAGAGCCTTCAACGTACATTTATAATTGCCTGCTTAACATCTCTACCTGGACTTTCTACTGACATTTCCACCTCAATTGGTCACTCTATTTTGAGTCTTGTCACTTCTCTTTTGCCATTCATATTACAAGATTTTTTGTCACATACAAATTTTATCATGTCACCACTCTCTTTAGAACTCTTCAGTGCTCTTCTACTGCCTACGAATCAAACTTAAATTGTAGTTTAGATTTCACAATTTGTCTCCCTCCCTTGCCAAACTGATGGTATCATACTCCACATTACATAATCTTTGTTCAGACTGACTGGGAGTACTCATTCCCTCCATTCTATACTTTCTGCTGTCTGGCTTGTAGGTGATGTTGTAAATAGGGTTCATGCTTTGGGGGATTGAACTAGGTGATCTCTCTAATTCCATTCCAGTTTTAGTATCCAATTATTCTTTTTACTTACTACCTTCACCCTGAAAGACCTTTCTCATTTTTGCATGTTGAAAGTCTTATCCTATTTCACTATCCTCCTCTTCTTCATGAAGTTTTCCCTGATTTCTTTAGTCAGAAATGATCTTTTCTTTAACCTTAGATGAATAAGAAACAGTTCCAGCCTTCAAGGACCTTACAATCTGATTAGAAGCAGAAAAGAAATAAAAAAGATTGTTTTGGCTGTCAAGATGATAAATCAATTTGATCCTATTTTTCCCTCTCTCAGACTGATGGTTTGGCATTTTACATGTGAACTTTGTGTCCTGGATTTTTTATCTGTTTTTTTTCTTTAAAACCTCCCCAAAACCCACAAAATTATTGGTGCAGGAACATAGTCTACCTAAAGTTCTCACTGTCAGAAATAATGAATTAAATTTTTTTCTAGAAGCCACATCTTCAAACTTCAAAGAATACTTGGAAATCTAAGTGAGACTAAGATATTCCTGACAAACACAATTTTATGGAAAAATTCACATATATATTATGTTGGATCTTCCTTCAATTGAACAAGTTAGAGTTTTCTTGAGAAAGATAATCAGCAAATATAAAATCTTATGCTATTTTCCCCAAGTATTTGACTATACATGTTATACATTCTTCCCTAGAGCCTGGGGTGTTTGTTAATATTACTATGTCAAGTTATGTCAAGAAATGTGCCCAGTTTCTTCAATATCATAACTAATTCTTAACTGAATAATCAAGTTTTTTTGTAAATCTCTGCAATCTCTATTTGTCTTTGTATCCTCTACTCATCATGAAAAAGAAGCTCCTTAAGGGTGGGATCTATTTTGGTTCATCTTTGTATCTGAAGTGCCTAGAAAAATGCTGTGCACATAGCTGATGTTTAATAAATGCTGTTGACTGAGGGTTTGCTGAAGTCCCTTTAAACTCTGAGCTTCTGTGAATTCCAAGGTTTTTCATTATAGATTTACAATGTCTAAGCAACATTCACTCATTGATTTAACAATTAGCATTTATTAAACATGGTAGTATATATTAGGCCCTTTGAGATACAAAGACAAAAATAAAATAGTACCTGATCTCAAGGAGATGACTTGGGGGTGGGGGTTGGGTTGCAGACAGTGTGGAGGGAGGATACCATGAGCATAGAAAAATACATACAAAAACAAAACACATATGTGGTAATTTCCAGAGTAAGGACGTTAGCTTTGGGTGGTGGTGGGGGGGGGGACTCATGATAGGTTTCACATATAAAGAGTACTCAAGCTGAGCTTTGAAGGAAGCTGGGGATTCTACAAGGTGGAGGTGATGTGTGAGTGCAATCCAACAATGGTGAACATCCTGGAGGTGAGAAAATGTCATATATGAGAGGCAACAGGTAGGCTGGTTTGGCTGGGACAGAGAATGCATGAAAGAGAGTGATATATAATAAGTCTGGAAGGGTAGGCTGGAGCCACATTGTGAAGGGCTTTAAATGACAAACAAAATAGTTTGGTTTTGCTCCTAGAGGCAATAGGGAGTGACCATAATTTCTTGAGCAGGGGAATAACATGGTTAGAGCTGTGCTCTAGGAACGTAGGGTAGACTGGAAAGGGGAGAGACTGGAGTCAAGCAGACCAAGTAGGTTATTATAATTGTCAAATGCTGTGGTTGATGATGGCCTGAAGTAGAATAGAAGCTATAAAAGTGGAGAAAAGGGAATGCAAGTGAAATGTTTTAGAGGTGACAGCTATAAGACCTGGCAACTGATTGTATATGGTAGGAGTATAGGGGGTGGTGAGAGACAAGGAAAAGTCAAGGATCATTTAGTAGCTGTGAACTTGGGTGACAAATAATTGTGATGCCCCTCACAGAAAGAAAGAGGAGAGGAAAAAGGGTGAGTTTGGGGAAGAGATACTGAATTCTGTTTTGGACACACTGAATTTGAGATGACTACAAAACATCCACTTAGAAATGATTGACTCAAAGAGACTGTAGGGTAGGACATACAGATCTGAGAGTCATGTACATATAGATCTTAGTTATACCCAAGGCAGGGTAGGAGAGGGGGAGAGAGAGAGAGATAGACAGAGAGACAGAGACAGACAGACAGACAGACAGACACACACACACACACACACACACACAAAGAGACAGAGAGATAGAGGAGAGACAGAGAGAAAGAGAGGGAGAGACAGAGAAAGTGAGCACAAATTTTGTGTCGAAAAATATGTTTGTTAAGATAAAGTAGCTAGAGATGATTAACTTTACAAAATGATTTTTACTAAAAGATTAAATTAGAGAGAATATCACAGAGTGAACTGAAGGCTGGATTTGGAAATAAGAAAACTTGAGTTCAAGTCCTGCTTTGACTCCTTATATTAGGAAGGCAGAATTTATGATTTCAAAGAGAATCTCATATGTGCCTAAAAGGTCCGGAACCGCAGGATATAAGGAATTCTCTAGGCAGAAGGCAGGAGAACTAAAGCATGTATTTACACTCCAAAATAACAAGCCCACAAACCAGCGTCCCCATTTTGATATTTTCATCAAAAGCTTCCAGGCCCAATAAGTCCGCCTTACAAGGGTAATCAGAAGGCCACAGAGAAGCGAGATGGTATAAGGCAAAATCGTATACATGCTTCCCCTCTACGGTAAGAAGATTACCCACTAGCCTCTAGTCAGCTCTGCTACCGGCAGGCAGCTCAGCTTCGGCTGTAGGTGTCTCTGGCTCCAACCAGAAAAGGAAAGGAGGATCTTCAAGCTGTCCTCTCCCCTCTTATAGAGTTTTTGACATCATCAAGCGCCGCCTGAACGACCAGGGCCGATTGGTTCTTGACTTGGCCCCTCCCCCAGCGTAGACCACGTTAACACACCTCCCCTCAGCCAGCGCCACGACTCATCACACAGGAAGCTCTGGTCCTGCCCCGGAAGAGCAAGCCCCAGCGTCCAGGGAAGCTCAACGAGGCGAGCTGAGTCATTCAAAGAAAACAAAGTCCATTCTGGCTACACTCCTACTAGCTTAAAGTGTTAGTATGTCAGGTTACTTCCTAAGACTACGACTTAGAGATAGTTTGCTCATCTGGATCTGTGGAGGGAGTTTTCACACCAGGAGATTCCTAACTCTGTTTAAATATCAGGTCCAGCCTCCAATATTCCCTCCCCTCTCCCCCTAACCCCCTTCAAATGCTCTACATATCCCTGGATTTTAGTGGTGGTTATGTTAGGCAAATCAATTAACCTTTTGGGGCCTCAATTTCCTCATTTGTAAAATGTGGGTACTGTATTTAATAACAGATCAGAAGGGAACTTAAAGATTTAGACCAATATTTTAATTTTATAGTTCTTTAAGCTATTTCTATGTTTAAAAAAAAGACAGAAAGAAAGCTATACAACTGTTTGTTATTTTATTTACTAGAGTTCCTTTAAATAGTGAATTTCTTAATGCACTAAAATTATCACTTGACTAATAGGAATTTTATTTACATATAAATATCACATAAACTGAAGCATCATGGCATCTAATGTTACATAATAAGTTGAATGGAAGCAAAGGTTAACTTTTCAGATCATTCAATACACTGTATATGTTTCCATACTTTCTTTTCTAAAATAAATTCATGGCAACCTATATTTTACTATTTACTAAATCTATAATTAAAAAGAAATTATTCTAAGAGGAAAAAAAAGACATCACTCAGACTTTTCATCTATAAAATGAAGAGATTTGACCAGATGGTCTCAAACACAGATAGGTAGCCTGGAATCAGGAAGACTTGAGTTCAAAACCAACCTCAGACACTTAGTAGCTGTGCGGCCCTAGGCAAGTCACCTCTATCTGTCTCGTCACCTCAACTGTTAAATAGGGATAATAATATAATAGTACCTAGCTCCTGTGGTGATTGTAAGGATCAAATGGAATAATATTTGTAAAATGCTTAGTCTAATACCTGGTGCATTGTAATTAGGATTTTAATGAATGCTTTTCCCCTTCCCTTTATGACACTGAATTTTATGCTGATCCCTACAATGGAAATATATTCTATTTTTAATAATGAAATAATGATTTACCCCAAATCCTTCCACAAAACAAAGATTTATAGTAACCCATTTAAAAAGTAATTCCAGCTTCTCAAAATTAAAGTGCTGAGAAAAGTTTTTATGTGAACTTTCAAAGGCACAAGTTCTCTGGGTTTATGCCAATAGCATTTTTATTTAATTATGAATTTCAGAGTCAACATGATGTAGAGGGCAGCAAGTTAGCCTACAAGTCAAGAAGATTTGAGTTTAAGTCTTGCCTCAGACAAGCATATGTTCTCTGTATGATCCTGGACAAGATACAAAACCTCTCAGTGTCCTGTTACAAATCACTAGAGGGAGTTTCTGCACTACTTGTTCCTTCTACTGATAAAATCACAGGTCAATTCCCCATCCTACCAAAAAAAAAATCCTTTTGCTTTAGTCTTTTGTCTCTCAAGATTCTTTTACTATGACATAAATAAAATGGATCCTGTGATTCTGAAATGCATTCAATTTACAAAGAGTCATATTTTAGGCATGATGTCAGGAAAATAATTGAAAGTTTCAAAAATGGAATGAGCTGCCTCAGGCATGAATGGGAAAAAGCACTTAATAAGTACTTATCATATGCCAGGCATGGTGCTAGTATTGAAGTCCTTGCCCTCAAGGACCTTCTATTTTAATAAGGCCTTAGGAGAGAGTTTTGGCTTGGGGAGTCACAGGGATGGCAAGTTGATCGATCCATGGAGCTGGCAATTGATATACCCTGTCCGGAAGCGGCGGTAATATTGATTTGATTATTGTGTCCAGAGCAAAACTTGGGAAAGGTGGTTGGATACGTATGTGCACAATGACAGAGTAGATAGCTGGGTAGATGTGTGGTGTTCTCCGATGCTGGCTAGATATACTGAGCTAAGTGACCTTGCATTGACGGGTTCACAAATCAAGATAGTTTAGCCCCAGGGCACGAGTGCCAAAAACTGAGAGGATTAATTCTTCCTGTCATGGTCTCTGCAAGTCACTAGGTATCTTTTAAGTGTGGCTCAATGCTGCTTTTGGGGGACCTTGTAATGGGAATTTCTGTTCAGGTACAGGTTGGATTACACGATGTCTGAGGTCCCTTTCAGTTTTGAGATTTACTGATTGAATGTCAATGACCATGTTAGGACCCCTTACATAAGGCGGGTGAGATGACATTGCATGGTGTAATCTCTTCTTTTAGAGAGCATAAGTGGGAGGAGAGATGAAAAAGGAAGGATGATGTTAGAGGACATTTTCCTCTCTGCACAGGGAATGCCTGTTTCCTGGTGTAGGAAGGAAAAGAAAAGAGTATTACCAGTAAAATAGGAGGTGCTAAACATAGCAATTCTACATCTTCATGCCATCATCTTCCCTTTGCACTAAAAAGCACTCACATCCACACACCTATATTAATAAAGACTGTACATCATAGAAAACCATACTTAATGTGTGGCAGATAATTTGCTTCCAATCATTCTGGAGAACTGTGCCTCTTTTTTCCTATGGTATTTAACAAAAATTTTTATAACCTTCAGTAATCTGCTAATCAGAACACTTAATTACATAGTTCCGTTGTTCAGTATCACTATAGGAAAAGTTTCCAGTCATGTCATAAAACAGATAATAGTCATGGCAATGCACTCCGAAGAAAGCCCCAAAGAAATAAAGGAGACCAAGAATGTCACCAGATAATGTGGCAGGAATCAAAGCTGGTAAATTAATCTGTCAAAACAGAGGGCAGTCATGCACCACTCTTCTCCCTCTCTATCATTAGCTTTTATGAGTTTGACAAAATAATTCCAAACTCACTTGCTCTAGAAGAATAAAACTGCAATGTAAAGCAAGATTGTCTCACTCCAGTAAGCTACCATAGGCAGCACCCATCAATTTTGGGGACACGTTTTCAGGTAAGAGCATATACCTGTTTTCACTATTTAGCATTCCGTAGGATAGTGCAGTTTCACTTCTGTCCCCAAACAATATTATCATAATAGTAGAAAAATGTGTTCACATAACTTGAACAACATTACCACAGTAATTTTAAAATACATCAGCTAAACTAAATAATTAGTTAGTGCTAATTAAATAGAACTAATTTGACTTGGGAATCATTAGCAGTCAGTGATTTGTTTCCTGGGAAAAATGAATTGTGAAACATATTAAGATATGAAGGCGGAGGAAATATTTACAGCATGTGTATCTAAAGATCTTAATAGTCTGGTGGTGATCTATTTCCCAACACATAGAAGTAACAGAATTATTTTGTGGGATGGCATTCATAAAAGAACACAGAACTTAGAGTTCATCTAGTCCAAAGCCTTCATTGTCTAGAGGAAGAAATTTAGGCCCAGAAATGTTATGTGACCATTTCCAAAGTCATCTAATTCTTAATTTGCTTCTATTTCCTCTGCCACAGAGAATGACCTTTAGACTAGGAAAAAAACCCACAAACAAATCAAAATGGTTAATAGAGAGTTGACAAACAATATAACTAAGGAGTTGGCATATAAACATGTAGCTGCCCTTAATGAATTCAAGTCACTTGTCCAGATGATCTACATCTTTGGGCACTGAAAGAACTGGCAGATGTGACTAATGAACAATTATTAATGATATCTGTGACATCAGGAAGAATAGGAGAGGAATCTCATTGATTTGGATTCCTCTCAGAATTTTAGAATAGATTATCTAAGAGATGGTTAATGAAGATCTAGAAAAGGAAGCAGTGATCATAAATAGCCCATATGGCTTCATCAGTTCTGGGTACCACAGTAGGAAGGACACCAATAAGCTTAAGAGTATCTAGAAGAGGACAATCAGCATGTTCAACGGTCTTGACTCTACTCCATGTGGGGATGAACAACTAGGTATGTTTAATCTAGAAAAGACTCAAGGAGAAACAAGGGCTGTCTTCAAGAATTTTAAGGGTTATCATGATGAAAAGGAATTAGACTTGTTCTCTTTGGCCCCAGACAGAAACAACAGTTCAGGTAAACTGAGGATTAAAGTCAAGGGAAAAACAACTTCCTAATGATTAGCGCTACCTGTAGAGCTACCTGTAAGTAGAATGTTTGGGGAGCAAATGGGTTCCTCCATCCCACTGGAGGTCTCCAAGTAAAGGCTAAATGACTATGTGTCAGATAGACTGCAGTGGATTGGACTAGATGTTCACTTATGGCCCTTTCAACTCTAAAACTCTTGTGATTTTGTGACCCCAAATCTAGTGTTCTTTGCATTTTACATATGGAAATATGTAATTACAAAATAATTCCAATAGACATGAATTAATAGCCATGAAAATTCAAGTACTGCCAACATCAGATTTCTTTTAGTACTTGACTCCCTCCATCTTCATGGAACAAACACTTTTGGGCTAGACGAGACATTAAGATTTATTCTACTCTTCTTTGTGAAGCTCAAGAAAATGATATTAGTGACAACTGTTTTCAGAATCCAAATAAGTCTACTAGAAATGGCCTAAACTACCATTTTGTTTCATATTGGACATAGTACATTCTGGACTAGGACAAGAATGAGTAGTGTTCTGTGTCTCAACTTTTCTATGTAGATGATTCTTGGAATATTTATTGCTAAACAACTTATCCTCCAAGCTACAATCTTATACCTCTCTTTTTCAACTAAATATTCCTACACGGATGCTCTGGTGTTGGCTGAACCTCAAGATATTAAAGTTGAAATATTGTCAACCCTCCTACTTAGCATTTCCTCTTTACTTCTCTGTTTTTGGTAATGAATAGAATAACTATTCTTCTAGTCATCCAGGGCCTAAAACTGGGAGTCAATCTTAACATTGCCCTAGGGCCATGCTGTCCTGACGGGTGAGTCAGCTAGTCAGCCCCAGACCACAGATACGTGTGATCTTCACATCCTTGCATGCACCCTGTTTGCAGAGCCTTCTTCCCTCTGCCTCTCCCCCTTGTACCTCTTGCTTTGGGAATAGTAGCTGAATTCTTATCATTGATTCCATAAAGGGATGTCAATTGGTTGCCCTATGGTTTTGTTCAGCATCTCTGTGGCTGCCCAAATCAAAGTATCCTTCCACCACTCCCTTGTATGCATGGTTTCCTTCTACTAGAACCTAGAATCCTTGAGAACAGAGTCTTTCTTGCTTTATATTCATGTCCCCAGAATTTAGCACAATGCTTGGCATATAGTTAGTGCTTAATAAATGCTTTTCATTCATTCATCCAACATTCCATACAACATTTCCGTTACATGCAAACTGGACTTTTTCAGATCCCTGAAAATTCCTTGCAGTTTTCTTGTCTACACCTTTTACATACATCATCTCTTTCTCCCTTCACCTTTTAGAATCTTATCTATCTTCCATCCCCAGGCCAAATCCTTTCTTTTTCATAAAACTTTACTACTCAGTCCAGAGATTCATTTGTTTGTTCACTCCTTCCAGAAATACTGAGTAGTGATGTGCAAGGCACTAATGATTTCTCCCTCCTCAGACTCTTAGAGAATTTATTGTCTGTACATTTGCCACTCTCTTATTACCCTATCTCAGACACTAGCTGTGTGACCTGGGTAAGTCATTTAACCTCTCTCAGTTTTATTTTCCTCATTTGTAAAATAGGGATAACAATATCTGTAGTACTCAAATCACAAGACAAATGAGGTAATGTATGTAAATTACTTTGCAAACTTAATTATTATGTGTGTCTGTTATTTCTATTATAAGAGTTTTTCATGTCTTATCTCATAACCATGTTATAAAGTCCTGATAGTAGATACCATCATTAACATCATAAATAATAAATATTTGTTCATGATGATGGGAGTGCAGGGAACAGGTTTATTTTGCAATTAGCGAAACACAAGAAAATTTTTCCTGAAATCTTTGTGAGGAGCGCCAGATTTCTAGGACTCAAAAATGTATAATCTAGCTCCAAGCTCTCTGCTTAAGTCTAGTTCCACACCAAAAACTAGTTGCTGGAGTTGTCCCATCGGCACTTCAAACTTAATATGTCCAAAATAGAACTCAACTCATCACCTAACCCTAAGAATCTACCTGTTTCCATGAAATTCAGTTCAATTCAGTATAATTCATTTCAACAAACATTAATTAAATGTGCTATAACTTGTGCTAGGTGGTTGACATACAAAAATAAAATAAGTCGTGCACTCAAGGAGCTTACTCCATTAGGGGAATAGATACAACATGATTACAGATGAGATCATTGAAAGTAAGAGCCTTAGCAACGGAGCATTAGGAAAGAGGCTTCAAGGAAGAGGTAGCACTTGAGCTGAGTGAAGGACTCTGAAAGGCAGAAATAAGGAAGGTGCGCACTTTAGTCATGAGGGATAGTTTATGTGTATGCACGATGAGAGGAAATGGAATGTTGGGTTCAAGGATCATTTAGTTCAGTTTAGCTACAAAGCCATGTTGTGGAGAGCCTTCAATGCCAAGCTGAGAAATTGGTAATTAGTCCTAGAGGCAGTAATAGGGAACCACTTAAGATTTTTTGAGCCAGGGAGTGAACTGGTAAGACCTGTGCCTTAGGGGGAAGGGAAAGGAAGGGAATGATATGGCACCTACTATTTTCTAATCTCATTTGATCAGGTGTATGTACAATCAGTTGACAAAGGGGAGACTAGAGGAAGGGAGACCAATTAGAAATATAGACAAGAAGTAGTAAGAGCCTGAGCTACAATATGACATTGTCATTGGAAAAACAGGAAGGATGAAAAGAGATGTTTAAAATATAGAATCCACAAGACTCAGCCATTGGTTTGGTATGGTCTGAGGTGATCAGGCCTTTGTCTCAAGGTAATACAATGTTGAGGTTGGTGATAGAATTTGCACTCCATTAGGTAGATATAATTGAGCTTAGCACCTAGTTAACAAGAAAAAGAATGCTTCCAGATTTTTTTTGCTTCCTTCTGATGAAAGCTAGAACATGTAGGTACAGTGGATAGAGCCATGGTCTTGGAGTCAGGAAAACATGAGTTCAAATCCTGCTTCAGATACTTAACTAGCTGTGTGACTCTGGGCAAGTCATTTGACTTCTGTCTCAATTTCGTCAATAGCAAAATGACAGTGATAATAATATCTACCTCCCATGGTGGTTGTGAGAATCAAACAAAATTATTTGGAAAGTTGCTTAGCACAGTTCTGGGAACATAGTAGGCACCACATAAATGCTTATTTCTTTCCTTCTCCAGGTGAGCTTTTCTGACAAAAGGCCCTCTCTGGGAAGATCTGGCTCTCCCTCTGCTCTCCTTTAGTCTCTCCCATGTTCAGCACTGATTCACTGGTTATCTGGACTGCTCCCTTTCAAAGCCCCCACTCAAGGTCTGCAATAGTCATGACTTAGTTATTTTCAAAGGATGTACCCAGGGCAAAAACACTTCACAGAAAATCAAGGAGATGTGACCAAAGTCCCAAATGAGGTGACAATGGAAATATTTATACCTTGTATAGGGAGATATCTTCAAGACCAGAACAGGCTTCTTGCTTTAACTTCAAACTGATACTTTAATATTTAAAAATGTTATTGTTGCTATAAAATTTTTCTATACGACTATCACTTTTGTATATAACTGTCCTACCCCAACTTAGCCTTTAACAGAGAAAACCAGTACATTAAGATAATCTGTGCAGAAACTGCACCTGCCTTATTATGAAACAAGGCACACCTATGGCCTTCTACTTGTCTAAGTTAAGAGGGATGTGTGTTTCCTTGGTCCTCTGGGACCAAGAACCTACAAGATTTTTCAGAGTACTTTTTTCCATTCACTGCTATATGAGGTCAAGGACCAGGTTTGTAAATGCAGATACTCAATTTGATATGGATCTAACAGCACTCTTGCTTCATGAGATTTCCCTTTGCATGATGCCTCTCACATGCTAACAGCTAGGAGATAAAGAATACATATTATGCCACATTTTTTAAACTTCAGGTTCCTGAAGAAATTGTTTTGACCTAGAATACCAACCAAAGAGTTATTTTCTTTCTTTTTTCATGTAGATGCACACACACATATAAATATATGTAAATAAAAACTTTCATTAAGTAAACACGTCAGACTAGACGAGAACCATTGCTTGCCTGAAGGTGTATGTGAATGCCCAGTTTTGATTGTTTTGTGCAGAGGCTGCTAATGAGGTGATAACAAGGTGCTAAGGCTGTGGATGCAGAATAATGTATCCAACTCAGCAAGAAAATAATTACTCCCTCACCTCTACTCCATTAGAATACTGGTAGGCAGAATGAAAAGGACCTGAGAAGTGACCAAAATCATGAGCCCTTAGTGTATTTCATCAAGCTGTGCTGATTTCCAACCTGAGACTGTAACACCCTGGGAATGTGTCCAATTATTCTAAGGGTGTTACAAAATTCTCCAAAACAAAATTAATTACAATTTACTTTACTTTTTAAAATGTGTCAGGACTTTTTTTTTGGAGGGGTTGTTGTGGCTGATAAAGCTGAAAACTAATGAACCAAATTGTCAGAGTTATTTTTACATAATTGAGTAGGAAGAAACAAGCCAAAGCTACTGACAGAGAGCTAGGGTATGAATATGACTTAGGAGATTTGAGTTCTGTACTAGTACATCCTATTATCGTTCTGACCATTCAACTGGCATTTGCCTTTGCATCTATAGTCAGTTCTACTATAATGCTGGTTTTGAAAATGCAAATTTGTCCCAATGAGATTGATGCATAAGGGAACAATTAGAGCATAATTTGAATTTCAGGTTTGTTTATGCATGATTTTATCCACAAGAAACAGAGAGATGCAGAAAATTGCTACTTTTATACCACTGCTATTACGATTATAAAGCTGAAGGGATAATATAGGAATAAAAAAATCTTCTCTGACCTCATAGACAGTACTGGAAATTTCTTTAAAACTGCATATACTTAATAGAAGAGAAAAGCTCAGGTACATTGATTACTATCTCTAAGGCAGCCAGTTTTAAAGTGAACACACTTCTAAAATAGGTAAGCACGATGTTAGTAAAAATTCTTACTGAGCATTTTGAGAGCTCTATTTCAAAATGTTAAGGACCATTTTCAATTCCGTCAAATACCAATTCTCCAAGAAGGGAAGTAACTATTTAAGAATTAGGTTAGTTGTATTTTTGGTGAAGCTGGAACCAAATTAAAATATAATTGGAAAATGTTTAACAAAATAAGTAAAAATATAATATATCATAGATAATGTTAATTTGTGGTTTTCTAAGTTAATAGATATGCAGCTGCAGGGATCCATTTCTATTTGAGTGTGACACCATTGCCCTATAGCCATAGTATAACATCAGAGTAGGGTAGTGGGTCGGTAAAGGAGTGGGACTGGGGGAATTCTTGGCTCTAGAAGCTTTGGAGCACTTCCTCCTGCATTCTCTGACATTAAGGTCAAAGAATCAGGTTCCAAAGAATCTAATAAGTTACTAAGAATAGGGATTATAATAGAAACACCAATGACAGGTTTTATCTATAATACATAATTATCATTTACCATTTTTGACAATTTAAGGCTAAAGTGTCAGTTCGCTGATAATCCCAAGTCTAGTTTCTGCTAAATTTGGTAGAAGTGAGGCACTTCAAGGAAACAGCCAGTTCTGTGTGAAATATACCATATACCAGCCTGACATAAATTTCTAGGCCATTTTCTATAGGGATCTATATCTGTAGAGGGAGTATAAACACTGATAAAACCACAGATCTTTAAAGTATTGAAGTAATTATCTATCTAGCTATAATAATGTGCCTCGAACATAACCAGTTATTTCAGCCATCTTTAATAAGACCAACTTGAATGGGTGCCCAGTCAATACAATTATTCAGCAATTGACAGTATAGATAATCAAAACCATGACTCAACTATGATCCAGCTGCTTAGAGATCACATACAGTCACAGGCTAGAAGTGGAATGGATTCAAAGAGTATAAGGACACAATGAGTTAGTTATCTTGAATTAGACCTGGGTTAACATCAACCTGTGACATTCGTTGTACTAGTTAAGATAACTACTCAGCCTCAGTTTCCTCATCTGTAAAATGGAGGAAATAATTTCCTCCAGTGCCTATATGACAGGGTCATTGTAAGGATCAAAGGAGACAAAGAATATAACATTCTTTGCAAACTTCGAAGCACCCAATAAATATCAATTTTTATTATGCCACTGCCTCTTGCTTTCCAGCTTAAAAAAAGCCTAGCTTTTGTCTCTCCTACTCTACTGAATCTATAGGAATCACAAAGACTTCCACATTGTGTAGGAGTTTGAATTAGATGCTGCCTCCAGCATTTTCTAAGCTTTTGAACTTTGTGATTCTATGATCCACAACGGCATAGTACTTATGAAGAGCAAATTCCTGAATGAATTCTTCCACTGAATTGAAGAGACTGAACAAGAATATAAAGAAAAACAAGGTTAAAAAAATAACTGACTTTATCAGATGTTCTGAGAAATTAAACTAAGAAAAAAGAACAGATTCTAAAAATGTATTTTATTAATTGCCTCTTTCAAATTAAGTCATACTAGAAACTGAAAGTACCTAAAAATTCTGGTTTCTCAGACAAATTAGAGAACATTACTGGATATTAGTTTGTCAATCCTAAATGTAAAATTTTACATTCATCTTATGGATCCTTAAACTGAACCATGAATTTGCATATGAATTTCACAACAAGAAAATTTGACGAAGATGGATAATTTCTCTTTCCACCACCACTATTTAATACCTCCTTTTCCAAAAATGATTTTTATTTAGACTTTAAATGTTCAAGAATATTTAACTTTCTGCTGAAATTTCTTGTCACAAATTAACTCATTGACCAACTATTATCTTGAGTAATGCTTGATTACAAGAACTGCACTATGTGTTATAGACATTAGGTCATTGATATTTATACAACCAATGTATAATTATTAGAATTAGCAAGAGGAGGAAATAACTCAAAAATAATCTGCTCAGTGTCTTAAGATGTTAGTTCCATAAGTGATGCTGCATCCAGAAGGTACTATTTTCACTCAGGGGAAAATTACTCTATTTTTTAATTCTTAAAAATTTACACTTATCTGTGGCTAAGCATCATTCAGATCTTAATGTGTCCATCTTTAATGAACTAATAAAAACTTTGGAGGATTGGGGTTTTGAAAACAGATTTTCAGTTAACTATCCCATCTATATGTTAGGGACTCTGCACAATGTAGAGTAACATAATAGTATATTCAAACAAATTAAATGTTTTTCCCCATGTTCTCTCAGATTATGCAAACTGATTTTACAAATTAGGCTTCCTGATTTTATTCCTGTTACAATTTTTGTAGAGGTCTCTCAAGATATGACCAAATTAGGGTCAAACTTTGTCTAGGTCCCATATTCCATGTGGCAAAATTGTTCCATGATGGTCTGCATTTGCTTGTTCACCATGCTATTAAATTTCAGAAACATAGGACTAGATAACCTTTAAGATTCCTTAAAATTCCAAAAGAGGAGTGTTGTAACTAATAGGAGTCTTATACTATTGAGCCCCTAAGAAATACTATCCAAAACTTTTTGTTGAAATAAAGGTATCTGAAAAGGTACATGAAATTGGTCTAGCCATTCTGGAAAGCAATAAAAATTACTAAAATGCCCACATTTTTTGACCCAGAGATCCTCCTGGCTAGGTATTTACCCCAAGGAGGTAAAAGACAGATATAAATGTAAACCAAATAGTCATAGAAACTTTTTTTGATAGTAAAGAATTCTAAACAAAGTAGATGCCTGGAATGACTAAATAAATTATGCAATGTACATGACACATGGAGAAATGATGAAGTCATAGAAGCATATGAAGATTTATGTGAACTGATACAGAAGAAACAAGCCCAAAATGGAAAAAAAACTATAAATAATTCCTACAAAAAGGTAAATGGAAAAAAACACACAAGAGAATGAAACCAAACCCTATATAGGTAAAAGGACCAATCCTGATTCTGAGGAATAAGAAAAATGTACTCCTCCTTTATATGCTGGAGTAGGTGACTATAAAGTGTATAAGTTTAGACTTAGCTAATGTGTTTGTGAATTGCTTCTTTTTCTCTCTGTTTTTTATTCTTTGTTAGAAGGAATAGCTTGCTAGGTGGGTAAGGGGAAAGGATATATTCAGGAATGAAGGTGAAAGAAAATTAAAGATACAAATTATAAAACAAAAACATTTATTACTTTCTTTTGTATTTAAAAGAAAACTTTGTGAAGGTATTATTTTAGATAGAGTATAGCTCCTGGATCTAAAAATTAGAAATGTTAGTTCTCATTTCATAATAATATCTTAAGAAGAAAAAGCCATTTAAATTTTAATCTCCCTTTGTATAGGGTTATTTTTCCCAATACAAAGAGGAGATTTTTTTTTTACAAAAACTGCTTAATTTAAAAAGAATCTGCATTGATTTTATTTGAAAAGTTGTTAATTTTTATCCATTCCCCAACATCAGTGATGGTTTCCTGGGAAAATTGACTTCACACAATATTTGTGTTAGAAGTCAAAGAATAGACTTGGTTTGAAAAGCCAAGGTATAAATTAATGCTTTATATTGGTGTATGTTTATTATTCAAATCAGGGCTTCAAACAGTGGACAGAGTTAATGGGAAGGAAATGTTTCTTTCTGTCATAGTAATAAAAAGTAAGATGTCAGTTTTTTTAAGAAGTAGGAATCTTATTATTGTCTGATATTAGTGCAAAAATCTTACTTTATATAAGTTAATTTTTTAATTTAGGATTTATTTCCTAAAAGAGCTACATGCAACATAGCCAGCAAAAGCACAACTTTTATGAAAATATGCAAGTGGTAGTAGTATTTTAGTATTTAGTGTTTAGGTTGTAGTGGTTCAAGTATCATAATTCTGATTTCCCATTGCATTCTTCATGACATTTCTAAAAGTGGTTCCCATACCACCTTTATTTCTTCTTATTAAAAATATTTTCTCAAAGACTCTATCTAGCAAGGTACTAACTAGATTGTGACCTTGGACAAATCACTTGATTTCCCTGGGCCATACTTCCCTCATCTTTAATAGAAGAGCTAGATTAGATGACCTCCAAAATTCTAAAATTCAAACTAACTTATATTAGGTCTATATTCTCATGCAGCTGCACAGGCAAATATATAAATGCCTCACTTTAAAGAAAATGCCTAAAAATATTTATTTTCTCTCAGTAACAATGACATATCTCTGTTCCATTTACCTTCAGAGGAGATTTGATATTGCGGAAAGAAGCCTAGTCTAGAAGTCCAAGGAACTGTGCATGGGTCCTCGATTTTACTGTTTACTGAGAGTGGATACTAACATTCATTTTCCTCATAAAATGGAAATAATAATTTTTGCATGTACTTCCCTCAAGACTGCTGTGATGAAAGTACTTTGTAAGTTTTACACTGCTATAGAAATAAGATCAATTTTTGCTAACCTTCAGAAGGAATAAAGAAGACAAAAGGCATTTATTAAACACCTGCTTTATGCCAGGCACTATGCTAAGCCCTTTACAAATATTATCACATTTAATCATCACAACCACCTTGGGAGGTAGGAGCTATTATCATTCCCGTTTTACATTAGAGAAAACTGAAGCAGACAGAGATTAAGTGACTTGTCCAGGGTCTTTCCACCTGAGGTTTCTAACATTTTGTTACCAGTCACCAGTTCAGTCAATCCACCTATATCCCTAGTCAGTATGAAAGGATATAAATTCTAGGAATGATCATATATTTGCACGTATGAAATCAAGGAGATTAATTTCAATAGGATAAAATGGTTGTTTACCAAATTTTCCCTGTACTTCTCAAAAAGCATATTGTTCATGATGGTTTCCTCACTAACGCCAGGCTGAGGGGGAAAAATTGACACAAAATATAAAAATCCAAAGAGAAACCAGCCGACAGGCCATATGGTACCATGGACTGAACACAAGATAGGGAGTCAGGAGGCCTAGTTTCTAATACCAATTCATCCACTAGTTAACTATGTGAGCTTTCCATTTGGCTTAACATCTGTGATTTCAAAATATTAGGGATGGCAAAGACCTTAGAGATTATTTTATCTAACCATTTCATTTTAGAGAGGGGGAAAATGACGCCAAGAGAGATGAGGTGATTTGTCCATGTCATATGGCTACTTTGTAGAAGAGTTTGGTAGAAGATCCTGGAATATTATTAGGATCCTATAATCAATATTATATGGTTTCCAAGGATACCTGCATTTGGAGAAAAAAAATCACTTTATCCAATGGGAACTAGTGCTTAGTCCAATTAAGGATTGAAAAGTTACATATAGAGATGGAAAGGCAGATTTTTCTAGTAATAAAATTTAGACTTAAAATAAAGGTAAAAAATATAGATTTTTTAAAAATAGAGGCCATTAAAGGGTAGCCTTCAAAGTTAAGACTTGGCATCTATACAAAGGAAAGCAAATGGAAAGCTAAATGTTTCATATAAAGTTCTTTAAATTTCTTCTATCACAATAAGTTTGTCACCAAAGTGAATATTGGAAGTGTCTTATTATTGATAATTCAGGAAAGGCGAACTGACACATGATGCGCATTCAAGTTCTCTTTAATGCTAGCCATTACTGAATTACTGCCTAGTGCATTGCTGATGACTAGCTGCAGAAACATTTTAGGGAGGCATTCTATTAAAAACAACACGAAAATAAATTCTATTTTTAAAAATGAGCCAACAGTAGTTAGAGAGAAATATGGCAAAACCTCAATTATTTGGAATGTCTAGGGACCAGAATACTTTTGTTAGTAAGATATTATTGTTTACAGAGGGTTAATCAGAAAAATCAGAATACTTTTGTTTAGTTCTCCTTGAAAATACTGTGAAACTATCCTCTTTCCTGCAGTTGCATGTACTGAATGAGATTTCCTTTTTTTTTCTTGCTGATTCAGTACCTTGCAACGTCCTTGGGCTATAATTCTGAACATCTCATTATAATATACTGTAGGTGTAAGAAATTGACCTGAATGCATATTGACTCAAGAAAATGCTCTGAAAGTTGTGGGTTTGAAAATATAAAACACTAAAATTCTCAATATAAGTCTATTTTCTATTTGACTCTGAGAAAATGAGCACAGAAAAATTCCATTTAATTGATAATTGAATTTAGCCAAATCTTGCTTATTTTGTGACAGTGGGTTATTTAAAAATTGTGAAGATCATTACGAGCCAATAATAATGCTAGTTCATTATGTATATAACAGTACTAGTGCTTGTGTATTAGGGTTTATAAAGTTCTTTCCTAACAACCCTGTGAAGATGCACAGTCATATAAATATTATCCCCATTTTATAGATAAGAAAATGAAACCCAAGACTAGCAAAGTGACTTCCCACCTAATAAATATCAGAATTTGACTCCATGTGCAATAATCAATTCTGTACACCCTGCTGTCTTTCAAATATGGCTTTGGTTATACAAGTTTAATCTGAAATAATGATAATCATTTTGATGGACATTTTCATGCTAGGGATATTAGTATGGCAATGTAGCCTAATGAGTCCTATTTTGTAAATTTGGGATATTGACTCTCCTTATTTTGTATTTTACTGTATTTTGTCATAATAATAAGAAGACTGCTAGGTGGTACAGTAGATACAGCACAGGGCCTGAATTCAGATTCAGCATCAGATACTTAAAAGTTATGTGACCCTGGACCAAATCACGTATCCTCTGTCTATTTCAGTTTTCTCAAGTGGAATATTAGCACCTGCCTCCGAGGGTTGTTATAACGATTAAATGAGATAATATTTGTAAAGTATTTAGCACAATGCCTGACACATAGCAGGCACTTAATGAATGCCTGTTCCCTTTCCCTTTTCCCCTATTAAAGGAGAAGCACAAGTCTCAGTAAATTGAAGTCACTACTGATTTGCTCCAAATTAAGAAATATTTAAAATAAGTTAACAGTCCTGTCTCTTAAAAAAAAACTTTATCTGAGTGAACACTTTGTAGAAGTTGTAAATATCAGAGATGTCAAAATGATAGCTTCTGATTATATATAATTTGAATTCTAACATGAATTCTGTCCATTTCGATTAAAGAGATTAACTTGGAGAGGCTGGATTGGGAAGGGAACAACCACCTAATAGCTAAGTGAATTGCTGCTACTTTAGCAATGTCATTTAGTTATCTAAAACACTATAGTGGGTAAATCTGGGAATAATTTTTATAATTAGTGGTGTATTATATATTTCACTAATCAAACACAGGATAAAAGTATAAAATTATAGGTTTTTCCTTCCCTGCAAACATTCTGGGTATCAAGATGCAGCTCTGCATTGAACTTTATTAAAATAGAGTTTGCAAATAAAGCAGAATGATTTTTTTTATCAGACTTTAGCACAAGTGTTCAAATATTCTTCTGTGTGAGCAATGGAGTCCTAGTTGTCCTGGAACACTAAAGGAATGTGACGGCTGATTCAGCTTTCTCTGACAAAGCCCTTCAGAACCTCTTAAAAAATGAGGATGCAAGTACTAAATTTAGTCACATTAGAACTGATTGGAAGATAGTTCTCATTTCCTTTTCTGCTTATGTAGGAAACATCTCCACATCATAGTGTTGGACGTTTCGTGCCGGGTTGTGCACATTTTACACAAAGTTGTGCAGCACCTCCATTTCCATAGGAACATTCCAGCATCCTAAGCATGTGTCAAATTTATGGTTGCAGCTGCAAAGATGGATTGTGGTGAAGCACAGTTCTACTTTCGCTGGAAAGGAAACCTGTCATACTTCCCCAGACCTTCTCCAGAGTGCCGATTCATAAATGGTAATCAAGGCTTGGTCTACACTTTCCAACCAGTTTGCCCCTAAGTAGTTGTTTTCAAGGAACAAAAAAACCACTTAGCCCCTTGTAGTTAAATGGAATGGCAATATTATGGACTACACCTTTCAACTGAGTCCTAGGTGTTCTGAAAATCAAGGTCTGACTACAGGCACCAGGGTCAACTTAAGGGCAACAAGCTAAGAGTGGAGGAGGTGGCAGATGGCAAGCTGACACTGTTTTGCTTGTGTGCATGACAGCAAAGAGACAGGACAGCCCAAAACCTCCTGTTAATTCGTTGGCAATGCCCTGGCTTAAAAGAAACATTTTTCATGATCATCTGCTCAGAGGGTTCATTCTTTCTCATCAAGGCACTGTTAACACTATACTAGTGTTCTTTGCTCAAAGTGTGTCTGTCATAAAATGACAGTTTTTAAAATAAAAAAAATATGGAACCCACTCCTGGGATTTTCAAGAGAAGTTGGTTTCAAAAGATTAGTTTTCTCAAATTGCATTTTAATACTAATAAATTTCCCTCCAGGACAGCCTAAAACATTTTCCTGAACACTCTAAATTATATATTATACATACATACATACATACATACATACATACATACATACATACATGTATATGTGCATACACATGTATATATGTATATATGTATACATATTATATATATCTAGTGACCTTATTGCCTAGAGAACAGTAAAAAGTAATTTTTAAAAGTGGGAGGGGCAAGGAATGGAGGAAATACAAATGGGGCCCAATGACCACTGTTATAATTATTATTACCATGCAGAAAATAAGTTGCATAATCATATACTAGAGTGCCCCCAAAGTCTAGGTGCAATATTAAAGCTTAAAATGGTACTAAAACTTTGGGGACATCCTCAATACATAAACTGATGAAATATGTTTTATAAATTTCATTAAAAGGATCCAGGTGGTTTTAAAAATTCTTTACTAAAGTCCTTCTCCAGTGCATGAATATGGTGACTGCATTCTCAAGGGCTTTGTCAGTGAAATGTAAGCTGTAGCAGGTCCTATCAAGACAGAAAGACTTCTAGTGACGGATTGTTTGTCTGTCACCTGAGGGCCTAGTTAAATTTAGAGAGGGCCCAAAGGTGATGAAATGATTGACCACAGTGGACTATGTCTGTGCTAAATTACAGAGCAATTGTGATCTGCAAAAAGCGAGTATTCACACTGAGAAGTATAGGTCTTTGACTCAATGAAATATCTTATTTAAAATATATCATTGCTTTAAAAGGAATTTCACTGTTTTAGTCATTAACACAAATCAAGCCTTGTTTATCTTGAAGGCAACCGAACGTCACTGTATTTCTCTAAGGAAAATCTAAAATCTTACTTCATACTTCCCCAGGACAGAACCAGTGTCTGTGCCCAGCATTCTTTTAGTATTCAACATCTAGATTTTATGGTTCTGTACTATGAAAATGGCTGAATGAAATCAAATAAGGAATTCCCTTTAACAGCCTTAAAGCAGAGACTACTTTGGCTCTGAATTATTTATATAAATATGGCCATAAGCACAACATTATCTCTTATTTTTGCAAGTCAGGTAGAGAAACTTGATAATTCAATTCTTTGTTGGTTCTTTGAGACTATTTTCAAACTCATGGTAAGCCCAAGTGCAGCTACTCAATAAATATGAATTGTTGAAGGTTTATAGAATTATAGAATGCTAGAGACTGAATGGTAATTCTAAATGGAAGGGAGGAAGAGAAGGAGGAAGAAGGAGGAGGAGGAGGAGAAGAAAAGAATGAAGATAGTGATGATGATGATATTTTTGTGGTGCTCATCCATTCTGGAATCACTACCTTAGCAGAAAGTAAAGGTGGACCATCAGAATGCATGATATAATCTCATGTAGGCATAAAGATCCTATTGGAAAATAGGTTAGGTTATTCACTTGACCTCTTAAAGGGTGTTTAACTTACACTATTATTATCTGTGGAAAGAACAGAATGGAGAAGCTCCAATCTGCACAACTAGAGAAAATTTTGGATCTCTGATACATCTGACTGGTATTTATCATTATCTAAATGTAGACAGTCTACTCGATGGATTTGCTGGTCTATATAGCATACTGAGTTGAGCTACCTAATTCCAAGTAAACTGTACACAGCTTTTATTAGCTTTCCCATCATGCTTTTGTCTATGAGCAATATATCCCAGATGTCACCCTTGTGAGAAAAACACTGTTATGTGATCAAGGATGGTCGGGATTATGTGAGACTAGAATAAGCCAATGTGTGCCATGGGTCTGGCATGGTCCTTCTGTCCTCACTGGGCATACAGTCATTGACCTGTGTGTCTAGATGATGTATTTTTTGCTATAATCTTCTTTCTTTCAAATTCAGTATACATGTAAAAAAATAGAACTATTCCTGCCCTCAAGGAGTTTGCAACTTCAGAAAGGGATAGGACTAGTTTACAACTGAGGATGTGGAAAAGGCAGGGTTCAAACAGGTAACAGAGGAGTATCTGAGGAGAAATCACTGTTAACAGTGGAGAAGGAAATGTAAGAAAAGGTTTCATTGAGGAGGTGGCTCCTGAGCTGGCCTTTGAAAGAAGAAAAAAGATTTTAACAAGTGGCAATAAATCTGTCACAACCATTCATAGACTGGTTTGACTGGAACTCAGAGTATGCTAAGGGAGGATCGATAAAGTGAAAGAGGCTGCAAAGGCAGATTGGAGCCCACTTTTAGTCTTTAAATACCAGGCTAAAGAGCTTGTATTTATACTGTAAACAGCTGGGAGGCACTAAAGATTTTTCAGTCAGGGTATGATGGGATTAGACTTGTCTTTTACCATATTTAATATATCCTCTGTTGAGGATAAATTAAAGACTGGTGAGACTGGAAGCAAAGAAGCTGGTTAGTCTATTACACTAATCCCCATGGGAAAGGTGAAGCCTTAAACTAAGGGAGTCACAGTGGGAATGGAAAGGAGGGAATGAACGAGGGGGATATTGGTGAGGTAGAATCGGAACCTGCTTGAGAATGGGGGAGAAGAGAGATGGAGAAGTCAATGATGACATTAGGGTTTCCAGCTGGTGGCTGGTGGGATGGTGCTGCTATCAATAGTAGCAGAGGGGTCAGAATAGGGATATGTTTAGGAGGAAAAATGATGAGATTTGGACTTGGCTAAGTATGAAGTATCAGTGGGACATTCAGGTGGAGATACCCAGCAGGCAATTAGAGATAACAGACTAAAGACTGAGATTTGGGTGGCATTAGCAAGATGTTCTTGCAACTTCAGAACCTGTTAGCAACTCTTAGCCACATTTCTTAGGGATTATTTCAAAAAAGGGCTGAGTGCTCCCTAGACCTTGGTATTAAACATAAATGAGGCAAACATCCCATTGGTGACAACTCTACCTCTTTCCTCCTCAAATATGCTTAAAGTTTATTTTCATCCTTTCTTACTCTCACCTTTTCCTGTTATCTTTGTTCCCTTTTTTCCCTTCCCCTTTTCCCCTACTACTTATTTCATAGGCCACTGGAACCCATTTATACCTTTTTGATCCCATTAGAAATATTAAAAACTAAAGAAGTTGTTCATCTTGTGTTTTTTACTGCATACACTGACAATAAATTTCACAGTATGACCAGAAAAGGCCAGTTGGTCATTTAGTGAAAATGAGAGATAACAGACATCTCAAAGTGGCATACTAACACATCTTATTGATATTAAACAGGAGATTCTTAACCTGAGATCCATTAATTAAAAAAATTATAACTATTTCAATATAACTGGCTTCATTTGAAGTCCTACGTATTTTACTTTATGCATTTAAAATATTTTTTCTGAGAAGGTGTACACAGGCTTCACCATTCTCACAAAAGTGTCCATGAAACAAAAAAAGAACTCCTGAAAATTGACAAGAAGAGTCCTAGCAAATTGCATAGATTCTCTATCAAGTATCTTTGCAAAAATAAGAGCAAGAATCAAAGAGGATCAGCAAACACAAGAAAGCTACATTTCCATCAGTTGTGGGAATTGCCAAACACATGATATTACGGATCTCTCAAAGCATGAGCCAAACCATCGTTCCGAAGTGGTTTGGTAGGAGACATTTCCCTTCTTCTTCCTGTCCTTTCATTACACTTTCTTTTTCCTTATCTATCTCCTTCATCCTGCCTCTTCTCTCTATCTTTCCAATTGTGGATAGATTTTTACTGTCCTGCAATCCTCCCCTACTGCCTTGACAGCAGAGTAGCACGTTTATTACTTTATAAAGAACACAGAAACAACGTTTCCACATCCCCCCAAAGATGGTATTGTCTTTTCTTGAAGTTTGCGGGGGTGAGCAAGTTAATAGTCTGTTTCCCATTCTTTTCATAATAATCATCATTCCTAATGAAGCAAGTATTGTTCAGCAGACAGTGCAGGGTCCACTGGTGACATATGTGTGATGCCCAACAATGGAAGAATTGAAGTCATTCACAGATCATACATTCACATCTGGAAACTCCCATTTTTTTTCCCCTGGTTTTTCAGAGAACAGAAAAGAACAATTGGAGAAGCTATGTCTCTTTGTGTCCAGCTAAAAAGAACATAATGTTATACCACTGAATCAGAGTACAGCAATGTGGAGACTCTGCTATGATTCTGACACCAAGTCTATCTCCCTTGCTCATAAATCTGTGTCAATTGGTTTCTCTGTGCATAAACTCTCATTTGACCTAGCATATAGGTTGGTGTGAACACCACTGAGAACTTTATCTCGGTCTTGCACATATTCTTGTGAACTCTTATCTTAGTCACTCATGTCTCTGTTTGGGCAAACTTCCAAAACCACAGAAATTGGATTAGGCTTTTCACAGACAAATAGGAGCTTAGTTTCTCTCTCTCTCTCACACACACACACACACACACACATATATGTATGCATATATGTATATGTAATTATGTATATACATACATATGTATGTATGCATATATATTTATATATTCTTATATAAGTAAATATTGTCCCCCGTAAAGAATTTAAGCTCTAGAGAGGCATTGTGCTACAGAGAACTAGAATCAAGTCACTGAGGCAAAAAGACAGAAAGAAAAAAATATATAGTCCCTGCTCTCAAGGAACACATATTCTAGGGGAGAATACAAGATGTAAATAACAATGTACTTACAAGATATAAACAGGGTGGACAGAAGATCATCTCAAAGTGAACAGGAAAGACCTTGAGACCCTAAGTATTAGCCTAACAACATTTAAACGAGAAGATAGATATGAATTCTAGCCCAGCCCACCACCCCCTTTTTCTAAGCACAGGAGAGCAGGTAAGGTTCTGACCCCAACCTCCTGTTTCCTCTCCTGGCAGGAAATAAACTGTCACTTGGAGAACAGTGGGGGAAGAAGCTAGAGATATCTATTCTATCTCCCTTGGAGCCACACAACAATATCCCAATGTTACATATGAGGGACAGCCCTTACTACATCTAAATCTAAGATCCTAGAGGTAGCTAGGTGGCTCTGGACCTGGAGTCCAGAAGAGCTGAGCTCAAATCCAGTCCAAGGTAATTACTAGCTATGTGATCCTCAGCAAGTCACTTAACCCCTATCTACTTCAGTTTCCTTAACTGTAAAATGGGGATAATAATAGCACCTACTTCCCAGGGTTGTTGTGAGAATTAGATGGGATAGAATTTATCAAGTTCTTAGCATAGTGCCTGGCACATTAAATAAATAAAGGGCTTAATAAATATTTGTTTTTTTTCCCTTCCTTCAATAATTGTCTCATTTTTGTCTTTTATCTTTGATAATACTTGTTGATTGAGTATTCTCTCCCTTTTCAGGAATGACATAAAAGAAAATATATTTGGGACAGAATTCAAATTCTTGCTTCTAGTGTGAATTCTTGTTTCAACTGACATCTCACTTCCCTGGCTCTCTGTCAGGGTCATCAAGAGATTCTGTAAACCAAGTAGAGTCTTAGATGCTGGTTCATCTGATGCTCCACGGAAGACTGTGAGATATCCACCGGCTCTCATCTTGGGGCTCCTGAGGATCTGGACCTGACAGGGTCCAACCCCCTACAACCGTAGGACTATTCCATACCCAGAGGATAAACCACCACTGTTGTCCAATGGCCTATTAAGGGCAATATCAAGAGACTGGGTGAGGCTACAACAAAGTTGTGTCCTTTAGAGAGGTAATTCCCAGAGCCTGAGATGGGCCCTGGGTTGAGACTATGACAAGGGGGAAGCTCTGCTCTCAGAACCCCTTCAGTGTTCCTGTTATAGTTTTAACAGCCAATTGTGAGGCTCCAGGGACAATGCTTATCAACTGTTCTGGATTGCTAGTGTAAACTATATTCTAGCTTGGGCCTTCAGAATATGAGCTGTACTACATGACTTCTTTCCTAGAGTTCTTCCAGGTTGCAAGACAGCTGGAAGAACTCTAGTTATACAGAGTGGGTAGAAATTAGTAGCATGTGTTCTTACAGGATCAAATGTTTTATTTTTGTACCATTAAGACAGTATACAGTAGTTTCCTAAATTTACACAGGTATTGGAATGATCTAGATATAAGGTGCAGCCTTAGAAAACCATTCAGCAACTGGGCCAGATTACCTTAATTCATTACATGTTAATTGATCAAAAACAAAGCATTTTTAATCACTTGCTTTGTGGTAGGCACTGTGTTAGGGATTGAGGACAAATACGAAAGTAAGGGAGGTCCTACTGTCAAAAAGCAGATATTACGGAACACTAAGATTGGAAAAAGATAAACTGAGTTTATCACAGAGATAAACCATGGATAGAGACTCTTAACCCTACCTAAAGTACCCAATTGCCCAATAATTAGCTTCCAAGTATAAATGAGGATGATAAGTTAAGTTGCTAGAGAAAAATCCTGGAACAACCCTAAATATCAAAAGACAAAAGATGACAGAGGTATGAGGTTTTTTTCCCAGGTATTTATAAATGAAATCATGTAAGAGCTAGTGGCTGGATATAGTAAATGAGGAAATAAAACATGACCAGAGAACAGTAAAGGGTGCTCTAACCATCCCACAAGATGGTCTTAATAACTGAAACCGTAATCTCTTTGCCTTATCTCTTACATACCCTCTTACTCTAAGATGGGACAACACACATACATACTGACACACGTGTGCATGCATGCGCGTGCACACACACACACACACACGCACACACACACATACACATCCCTTACTAACCCCAAAGTAACCATCCAAGTCCAGGAAGAGCAAGAAGGGGAGAATGAGGAGAATGTCAGCAAAGGAGTATATAGAGAATAAATGTAAAAGAATACAAGGAAGAGAGAGTCACCCAAGAAAGTACCAAAGTCACAGTTCAAGGAACCTATAAAAAGCAGCCTCCATTCAGTTTTATCCCATTGGATTGACAATGGTTAGGGAAGGAATAGGTAAATCCTTAGAATAGGCTAAACTTACTCTTATATCCAGGGTGGAAGAACAACATAGATACCTTGCATGGAATCAGGACAATCCCCATTAATAGTTAGAATTTTCAGACTTCTGGACAACAGAAAATGGACTGATGAAATGGAAACTGAGATGGCAAAAAGATAATCAGGCCATCCCCCAGCTGGGGTGATGGATTTAGGGGACTTTGGTTCAAATCTCAGCTCTATCGCTGCCTTTGTCACCTTGGGGAAACCATTTATCTTTCTCAGATGTCAGCACATGTATAAAATAAAGGGGTTCAACTATATGACCTAAGAACTATGGAAAGAGGCTGATGATTGGATATCCTAAAATATACTGAGGGTGTAAGTGACTCACATCTCCACCCACAGGAATAGCCTAACTGAAACAATTCACTGGAATAAGGAAGTACACCTGCTGGCCAAAATGATGGGAAAGGTAGAGGTTCCCACCATTCCATTTCTAGCCTTGACAAGGCTAGTGATTTGTGTTTCTGGTACAATGATGATGATGATGATAAGAAGAATCATAACCAGCAAAAGTAAATGAGCTGACACTTGAACTTTAACCCCTCAGATACTCAACCAATATATCTCTTTGCATTAATAAAAATGCTTTATTTCAAAGAGGATTCATATCTGGGAGATTGAGAAAGGGATTATATGAATCTAATATATTTCTATAATCCCCAAACTGGAGTAATAATGGACAAATGGAATGGCGTGCTTGAAAAGTGACTTTGCAAACTATAAGTATGGAGTGACCTGGTGGGATGAGGAAGATTAATGAGAGAAGAGCTCAGAGTCTACAAAATGGAGTTAGAAATTTGAATGATAAAGTACTGGTAAATACAGCTACCTGTAGGAAAAGAATGTATGGGGAAAAGAATGTAGAAAGAGAGGAATGTATGTTGAGGAAAATGTCTTCACCAAAAATACAAGGATCACAACACATTATCTCTTCAGTAGAGACAGCTAGGTGGCACAGTGGATAGAGTAGTACTACCAGGCCAGGAGGCAAAAAGACCTGAACTCAAGCCAGCCCCATATAATAGCTATGTGACTCTGGGTAATTCACTTAACTTTTCTGTCTGCTTCAGCTTCCTCAGTTGTAAAATGGAGATATAGTAGCGCCTACCTCCTAGGGTTGTAGTAAAGATCAAATGAGATAATATTTGTAAAGCACTTAGCACAGTGCCTGGCACATAGTAGAAGCTTAATAAATGCTTGTTTCCTCTCCCTTCCCTTCCTCTTTCTTTTTGTTCTTTCCTTCCTCCTTCCCTTCCTTCATTCCTTCCTTCCCTGTAATCAAGTGTGTCTCTTTTGAAGGCTTGTCTGCGATGACTTTGTATGGCCCAAAGAGAGGATGAGATAGTAGAAGCAAAGAGTAAAAAGGGGATGGTGATGGGGAAGCATATCAAAGCAGATGATGTCATGTAACTTATTCTATGCTATCACAGCCCACATTGTAGGACACAATCTCCTTGTAGGAGCCATCATAACCTACCAGAGCATTCAAAGTTAGGAAACAAATATATGTTCTAGAAGAAGGGAGAACTAACAATAACAGCCAGTCACCCAAAATATTCCCCTCCAAGTTATAGTTAATAGATAAGCTTGACCCTACTTAAAAGATATATGTATTATCTATGTATATAATATGTATATAAAAGATATATCTCCCCTTGGGAAAAGAGCCAAAAGGTGAAACTGTAGCTCATGGGCAAGAAGTAGCTTTCTGACTACATAAAGAGTGAATGACAGGCACAGGATAATTCATTCCATCACCAATTATGTCTAAGGGATAAGTCCTTAACAGGCAACTTTAAGGAAAGGGTGGCTTGGCTGATAAGAGAAGCAGAATCAATAATAACTGTATTGTTCTTGCTGTTGAAGAGAACTGCTGGTACTAATAACTCATGATAAGAATAGTCCCAATAACTCTGTGAAGTCTAAGGTCATTCCATGCTGAGGATAAAAATAGCCCCTGAAGAGGAGGATGAATATTGTACTACAATGACCATGGCCGTGATGACTTGGACCCATTTGATTACAGTCTACCACCAGTGAAATAAACAATCAAGGTAATAGGGAACCTACCAAAAGGGGGATTTGGAAGGGCTATAAGAAATACATTAGAATGACCTGACTATAAAAATTAACCAGATGGGACAGAGGAAAATGTTTGTCACTCATATCTGTGCCATAGCAGGGTTACTCAGAAGGATGATAAAGATAGTTTCTTCCCTGGGGATGGTAATTTTAAAAAAATCTATGATATCACTACTTCTGGTATACAACTATACAGCTGGTATCACTATAGCATTCCTAACACAGGTAATAAAAGTATTATCTGTGTTGTCTTTGCATGAGATGCTACCACCAGCATCAAGCATCTGATTTCCCTGGTTCCTGTGATCCCAATACCATGGATACTGGTGAAAGTGATGTTATGGGGGTGATGGTGAGACTTGGAGGTTTCTGAGGATGGAGACTTGAAATGATCCCCTGAAATAAATAGGGCTGTTCTATACTAAGAAAACCACCCACTTTATTTATCCATTGGAGTACAGATCAAAGGAATGGAGGAGCTGTGAACTTGATCAAGGAATTTCCCAGGCCAGAAATGAAGATGCTTGAGTGTGTCTGTGGAAAAATAAACTAACTGAATTTGAAAAAGGTATCACTGCCATATTGACTTTTTAAATGGCCTAGATCAACTTTTTGGCATATGAAGCTTACCTCATCTTCTTTTGGTGTATTTTATTTATTTTGTAGTTGTTTAAGAAGTAACAAGAAAGCTTCTGAATGACTCTTTTATATATCCGAGATTGACAAATCTACATGCATCTGGCCAAAAGTTCTGATAAAGAAAAACTTACATTTAAAAAACATATTAATGGAATTATTCTGAGGAATCAAGACTAGATGAAAAGAGGAGACTTTTTCATTCATTAAAAATGTGCTTGTGTTAGCTCTTTATTTATATGTTAATTTAATTGGCTGCAATATGGAACTAATATAAATGCTTATTATCTAATGAATAAAGTGTTATGTTCCCTGTCTTTAATTTTGTAAAAGAGATATTTTAGGTTTTCTTAAATAAAGATCATCTAGCAATCTGTTGAAATTGGTAATAAAATCTTCCTAAAAATCCTGGACTAGACTACACCTCTCTGGAACTGGATTGCTATTTAATTTTGATTTCTTGCTCATAACACTCCACAGCATGGATTCTGTGGCATTAAAATTAGAGGGCAAACAAGACACCACTGTATTTGCTTCTCCAACTATATGTGCTCTGCAAAAGAAAATACTAATGACAGCTCACATTTGAATAGTACTTTAAGGTATACAAAGGGCTTTCCTCATAAACACCATGTGAAGGAAATAGTCAAGCACTATTTTCCCTTGGATCACATACTAAATCTAAGTCAGGAAGCAAATCCAGTTCTCCTGGTTGAGTCTAACACCCTTTCCACCACACCTTACTAAATATTTTGCATTTTATTGTACATGTTACAAAAATGCTAAACTAACATCCCCCATTTTTCCTTTTGCCCCACACAGTAGTCATAGAAGACCAATTGCAATCAAGACTCTAATATGATTGGTAGGCACTTTCCCAATGACTCTACAAGGCAGTGTCTTCTAGAGCTAGGAGAATGAGTGAAGTGGGGGCAGCTTGATCATCAAAGGTATCCAAGATTCTTATCTTTCCTTTCACGGCTTAATATGGGTAATTCATATGGAAAGGAAGATGGTCTGGTGCACTGTATGTGCATTGAGATTTACCTTTCAGTACTGGTCTGGTCCTGTTTAATTATTAATGATAATTAAACCCACCTAGCCACACCTTAAGAATCTTCACATGGGTTGCAGTGGAGTATATTCTTGGTTTCAGCAGTTGAGGCCTGGTTTATTCTAACAAAAGGAAAGGGAAACTTGGAAAGAAAGAAACCATTATTAAAATATATGCAATATGTTTGAAGAGAGGCAGAATCATATGGTGGCTGGGTGTGGACTCAGTCAATACGTCAACTGGCATTTATTAAGTGCTTCCTATGTGCCAAGCACTGTGCTAGTGTCAAAAGACCAAGGTTCAAATCCTGCCTTTTAACACATGATTACCGAATGACCATGGTGCTCCCAGGATACTCTCTACAACTATAAATTACAAAGAAGCTACCAATATGCATCAATTCAGGGTATTTCCTATGAGTACCCCCACCCCTACCTGCCAATATTCCTACAAAGTCCAATGTAGCTTTGAAAAACAAACTTTTGCAGCACGTTAATGATGATACATTGGAAAGCAAAGTAAAATTTCTAGGACTTTCTAGATCTTCTAGAATTAGAAAAACCTTAAAGATCATCTAGACTTTTTGTGTCATGGACCCTTTTGGTGGTCTGGAGAAAACTAAGAACCCTGTCTCAGAGTAATGTTTTTAAATACATAAAATGAAATAGGGTTACAAAACCCCCCCACAATTATATTGAAATTCAATTATCAAAAGTTTTTTAAAAGTTCATAGATCCCAGGTTAAGAATCTTTGATTTAACCCTTTTTCTTCTAGGAGACAGCTAGATGGCATAATGGATAGAGTGCTGGGCCTGGAGTTAGGAAGATCTGAGTTCAAATCCAGCCTCACATACTTGCTAGCTGTGTGACTGTGGGCAAGTCACTTAACCTTCGCCTGTCTTACCACTATACCATGGTGATAACAATAGCAGCTGCCTCAAAGGAATGTTGTGAGGATGAAATGAAATATTTGTAAAGGGCCTGGCACATAGTAGGGACTTTATAACGTTAATCCCATTTTGTAAAGCATGAAAGTGAGGCCCGGTGAGGTTAAGTCACCTGCTCAATAAGTAATAAGTGGTAGGACTGTGTTGCTCAGAAATAGAATGTATTAAAATCACCTTAGGCAAAAATGTGTGCTTCAGTGTGTGCTTTTTAATGACAATCAGAGTCTGACTTCAAGGAGGTGGAAAGAGAGCTCATACTGAAAAACAGTCTGCACAATACTGGTTCTATCTGCTCATTGCGTCACTTGGATTCTTTACAACATCACAAACTTTACAGCAATACTTACGGCAACATTTACCTGGCTCATAAACTAATTCTGCCATTTTTTTAACTCCAGCTGAAGGTAAAAGGAACTTTCCTACCTTCGGGATATAAAAGACAGGCTGCAAAGCTGGCAGAATGAAGAACACTTGGTGAGTTTCACAGTCAGGATCATAAATTGTGTTAGTTTAATATGCCTGAACAATGGTGTCATCATTGAGCACTTCACAGCCAAATCACACACCCTGGAGAAACTATTAACTACAAACCATTTAGAGTTCTTTGGAATCTTACTTTTGCACTTACTTACCAGAGAAAGGATCAGAACCAAAGAATAATAGAAGCTTATATTTGGAAGGTATTTTTCATGTCTCTTACCCCAACCTCTATTCAGTGTAAGAATCACTCTACAACATCCCTCACTGATGGTCCCCTACCTCTGCTGGAATTGTTCTATTAATGGGGGGGGGGAAGGCTCATTATTTTTTAAGGCAGTCTGATCCAGGGCCAGAGGGCTCTAATTGTTGGAAAGCTTTTTTACAATAGACATGTTTAATAGAAAATTTAAGAGTCCCAGCAGAATAGGATGGTCATTTCAAATACATTTAACTTCAACTGTTATCTTTAAAGGCAAGCAAGTTCTTTTAGGAATATTCTATGTTATTCTAACAAGGGGTTGTTAATCTGGGATCTTTAAACTTTTTTTTTTCCTTTTCAATATTTTGAAAACTGTGTATCAATATAATTGCTTTCCTTTCTAATACTAAGTATTTTGTCTTATGAATTCAAAAATATAAGTATGAGACTGGGGTCCACAGTTTTACCAGACTGCCAGTGGGGTCCCTGATACACAAAGGCTGAGAATCTATGTTCTAAAGCATGATTGACCAAAGTGCTATAACAGTTTTGACTGGACTGTGAAACATTTTGTGTTGTTGTTTCATAATATCCTTTAAGGGGCGTATGCTGATTTTCATAAAATGTGAAACATTATTAAGAGTATTACAAATTTGCTGTTAAGGTCTGCATTAAGCCTTGCTACAAAGTGGTTGCAAATAAATTTCTAAATGGATATCATATTCTGTAATTTTTAAGGACTCTTGCTAACATCTGCTGCTGCAGCAACATTCACTTAGATATTTATTTACTATTTCAGTATAAAGGAAAATTCTGGTGACCATTCAATACAAGGCATGTGACATTTTCCTGAAACAAAAGTTTACGTTAGAAGCTAAATAGAAAAAGTTCCTAAATGTCACAGGATCTCAAAATGAAGGATACCTTGAGATCATCTAATTTTAAGATCCTGATTTTACAGATAAGGGAAGTTTGAACCCAGATCCTTGGGGTCCAAATACTCTGTTCTTTCTTATTATAGCAACAGATGCCTGACTATTCAGAGATTATACCATGGAACTATACATGAGCAAGAATCAATATCTGGTCATTAAAATTGATTGACTATAAAAAGAAAGAAAATGAAACTCCAAGTAGGAGAGCTTACCAACAAAAGGTGGCTGCAATTTATAAGAACACTAACAGTTTTCTGTTTCTCTTATAATCTATGACTGTATCCTCTACTGCAAAAAGACCAGAAGTATGAACACCTGATTGTGAGTCTTGACTCTTTAGGTACCAAGAATGGACAACATTTCTCATTTAAGGAACAGAATATGCACCTTTCATCAAAGGATGTACTGACAAGCTGTATTGAATATTTTCAGAGCTATCATTTAACTGTCATTGTATTTCCCATGCGTTTGATTTATTTACAGATTCTTTGAGAACTGCCTTGACTTGAATACCCATTTTGGTTTTTGGTCTTGGATCTTGTTCTTGTGCATTGACCTGGCCTGTCTTCTCAGCTTCTAGCTTCTATTCCCTCTATCAGTGAGGCTTTGATCTCCTTACTCAGGTTGGATGTCAATCCACACCATCCCTTGACCACAGGCCCTATTTTCTCTTTTACTTGCTTCAGACACATTGCAGGAAGCATCAATATGAGAGGGCCCACAACTTATGTACTGTGTGACTCTGGGCATACCACTTAAGCACTCTGATACAATTTTCTTATTTTTAAAATGGAGGTCATACTATCTACCTTGTCTGACCCATAGTGTTCCATAGCCTGAATCTGTGGAAAAATCACTGTATTTGGAATGGAGAAGATCTAGACTTAAAGCTTGGCTCTAGCACTTAAAGCCTGTATTGCACAGGTGTGTACATTTTAATTCCCTGGGACTTAGTTTCCTCAACTGCAAAAGGGGGTTTTGGATTAGAGGACCTCAAAAGTCCCCTTCATTTCTAAATCTGTGAGTCTATAAATGTGAAAATTCAAAGAATCACATAAATGTAAGGTAGTGTTACAATGACAACTAGCATTTCTATAGCACTAAATTTAAGGTTTACAAAGCACTTTACAGGTATCATCTCATTTGTTCATCACAACAATCCTTCCAGGCAGGTGCTTTGATTATCCCCACTTTACAGTTGAAGAAACTGAGGCAGAGAGGTGAAATGACTTGCCCAGGGTCAAACAGCTAATAAGTATCTGACAACAAATTTGAACTCAGGTCTTCTTGATTCTAGACCCATCACTCTATCCACTGCACCACCCAGCTGCTGCTTAATAAAAACAGCTAACATTTATACAGTGCTTTAAGGTTTGCAAAGTGTTTTATCTCTTAACTCCTTTGATCATCACGATAACCCTGCGATGTAGGTGTTATTACCTCCCCATTTTACATATGGGGAAACTGAGGTACAAAGAGGGTAAATGACCACCCAGGGACACACAGCTAGGGAATGTCTGAGGCAGGATTTAAACTCAGGTCTTCCTGACTCCCAGGTGCTGTACCTCTATCCACTGTAGCATGCAGCTGCCTATTAATAATGCCTTTATTGTCCGCTGTTCAGTTGTTTTTCAGTTGTATCTGACTCTTTGTGACCCTATTCGGTGTTTTCTTGGCAAAAATATTGGAGTAGTTTGCCATTTCCTTCTCCATTTTACAGATGAGGAGACTGAGGCAAACAAGGTTAAGTGATTTATCCTGGATCACACAGCTAGTAAGTGTGTGTGAGTTCAGATGTAAACTCACAAAGATGAGTCTTCCTGACTCTAGGCCTGGCACTCCCACCACGCCACCTAGCTGTCCTGTCCCTTTATTGTATAACATGACTGTATTATAATCACAAGGGTAATTTTTACCATTATCAACAAACATCAGGAATCTCTTGATGACTCTAATGTCAGCATTGCTGTGAGTGCTTCTTATTGCTAAAGGTTGTAATAACTCTTATTCTTTGTATGAATCCAGTTCTGCACCTATAAAAAGACACACTGTTTACTTTTTGTAATTAAATATTCTGATCTAGAAAACTATCACTTACAAGACAGTGAAGAGAAATTTACTGTGTTCTCAAACTCATTTCTCATTGAGTCTTGCCCAAGTTGTTATAATACCTGAACAGGTACAGATGGTATCAGGGATGTGCACCATTGGTTATCATGATCTAGAGTGAAAATGTACTTACATTGAATGGTGTTGAGTTCAGATGCTAATTGGGCATTCAGTTTCTGAGAAAAACTGAGATGAAGTTTTTACATCTTTAAGTTATGAAGAAAAAACCCAAAAGTTTCCTTTCCCTTTCAATAACATTATTGATAAACTATTCAACACTGCTCAATGTGGTACAACTAATAATTTTTCCATTTTTATGGTTGCTTAAATTATTTCTATTTATGAATTGCAAATGTATTTTAATTTTCATGTAATTTCACAGCCTATATTTTACAAAACTATTGGTTTTATATTAGCTTATAGTGTAGGATGGCTTCTTAAATTTTGGAGGAAGAAGAAGAGACTATGGAAAGGTATAAAGAGAGTGGTAAGTGATGTTGAGGCAGAAAGAGGGGTGACAGCCTTCCAGAAGGTCAACTAATTATCCAGGAAACTGTTAAGTGTCATATTACTACATATGAAATACTTATTTCCAATTGGATTTGAAGCTTTGCAAGGTAAACTAGGCTACCTGAAAGCCATGCACTTGGAAATGTGATGTCTACCCCAATGATTTCACATGTTACATTTCCAGGTCAGTTCTTAGAAGATCCTCTGACCTCACTGGGGAAAAATATTGATATTTGTAAATTGGAATTGAAATGTATGACTAAGTCAAGCAAAGTAGGACCGCTCAAGCAGAAGAAATGGATAAAGAAATTACTACCATCTCACTCTTGTTGTGAGGAGTTTGTAGATAAGGTTTTTGAAAACAAAGACAATATTGAAATGGTAAAAATTTATGTAATCCAAATGTCTAATTTTCCTGTGGTTCAAATTATGGTGAGACATAAGAAATAAAAACAAGTTTCTATGAGAGGAAGATTCTATTATTCTTGAATTTCATTATAACAGATTAACCTTTAAATCAATTAATATCTATATGGCTCATCCAAAGATATATGCCATGTGGGATATAAGCACAGTCACGTAGACTTCTTTTTCTTTTTTACCTAATGCTGACTTAGTTTTATGCATTGTATCAATATGATAAATTCACTTTGAAAATAATACCCAAATAGTTATAATTGTGTACAATAATTTTGATAATTGTGTGCAATGTAAAATATTTCATATTTAACTTTTCTATTAGGAACATTTAATATAGGTTTTCTACCATATAAATATTCTGACCTATGATGGCTTTAATCTTGAACAGATTGAAAGTGTGAGTAGATCATGCATCCAGAAAATGTTTCTCCCTAGACTTTTATTCAGTTTTCAAGTAATTTTGTATATTTTGATGGCTCTGTGATCTCATGGATGTGGGTACTCCTGCTCATGGTGTAGGTTACAGCAATCATACATTTAAGTAAACTAAAACAGTATTTGTTAATAGGTTGATAAGATTTTATAGTTTTACATGTTTGGAAAAGAAACAAGAAATAAATCATCATGGGCAGAGAGTGAGCGGGTGCAGTTCCCTGAAATCAGAAAAAGAGGTGTCCCATTCCTCTCAAGTATCTGTATTCAATCAAAGGAACATGGAAACATTGACCAGAAATGATTGACCAGTACAGGGCCAGTTTTCAGATAAGACATATGGGTTGCTTGAGATACATAATTGCATTAATTTTCAGATCTGATTGACTTTCTGGTCTGTATAGTCTAGGTCCTATTAAAGGTTAAAAGGTTTAAAAGTTAAAGGTCTCTAAACAACAAGTAGGGGAGGTCCAGCTGCCCAGTCACACAGGTATTGGTTCAAACATTGCAATGAAGTTTTCTTACATGACAGAAATTGGGCTAGACCCATAAGTGAATAGAAAGGGAACTGAGCTAGATTTAGAACTGAGTCACAAGATGGAGTTAGTGTGGTTCACTCAATTCCCACAATGCCCTCAGAACTCAGGTGAAATTCAATATCAATGGCTTATCCACATAATCGGAAAAAGTAAATTTAAAAATTATTTCTGATGGCAATGTCTTAACAACTAGATTTTGTCTCAGTTGGGCAACTGATTAAAAACTATGTTGTAAATGCTGATATTATGAGAGGTTTTCAATTAGATTGTTTGATTTTTCATCATCATGGATGCTAATATATGAACTGACTTCATGGATTCCTAACTCTACTGAATGCTATGGCATTATACTATGGCCTCCTTTATCAATGGGTATTCCTATTAGCAACCCTTGCCTGCTTCAGACAGCATCCCCTCCAGTTTATTATAATTCTTTGCCTTCTTTATCATTCCCCTGACACAAATTTTATATACTCTTTCCTTCATCTTATATCCCTGAACCTACCACTCAACATTCCCATTTTCTCTCCTTTAGGTATTCCCAGACAGATATGTAGTAGGGTGAACAGTGTTGGAAAAGAGGGTAAGGTGTTCTCTTTGGAAAAACTAGGCTTGGAATTATGCTAGGCAGCTAAGAGGTTTCCAACAGAGGTAGAATATGCATAGGCAAAACCTCTGAGGTATCCTTAGGCCTTATCCCTAGAGTAGCAGCAGAGGCAGGACCTGCTTGGGAGGTTGAGGCAACCACCAGACTATAAAAAGAGTATTTTTTGGGTGAGTTGCCAATCCACTAAATGTATATGGGTGGAAGTGGAAAAATTTGGGTCCAAAAATATAGACTATGTGAAAATGTTTCTGTCACGTTGTGTTCTTTTGGAAAGGTCCAATTTTCCATATTTTAGCAATAAAAAAAGCAATGAAATAACATAGAAAAGCAGCTTCTGTAGAGTTTTCTTTCATAGATTTAACTTTATAACCAACTCTAAACTATCCAGGTATGTAGCATCTACTTTATGGATTTTTCACAGGAATATTTTAATCACACTAGCTTCTCCTCATCTGCTAGCATGTGTTGAATCCAAGCCGCCTCTTTTTATTGACAAGATAGTGTTTCCTCAAGAGAATGCACAACAATTACATTAGCTTCACTAAGATAATTAGTGAAACAAGACAAAGATAAAAACCAAAACCAAACATAGACTATTTAAGGATTGTCCACTTTTTTGGGCTCTCTACAACAATGCTCCCTTCCATGTATCCAATGTTTCCTTCCATGTATCAAATGGAATTTTGAATGAACCTTCATTATTGTCTTCCCCCAAAGTTAACATTCTCTCTTGGCACAGGGAAGTTGCCCAGGGACTAAGGATTTTACTTTGTCTGTGTTTTTCCACAACAGTATTTAAAGGTTGCTGGGTAAGGTGAAGGTGCTAGTGAAGAGAAGACTGGAGATGTTAGCGATTTCGGGAAGGGTGGGTGGTCAGGGTGGAGGTGTGAGGAAAAGGTTAATTGGGAATTAGTGAAAAAGTTCCCTGGTAGATTCAATTACTTTCCCTCTCTTGTATTTTTTCTTTCCTTTTATCCATTTGTTTCCCTTTCCCTCCTTCTCCAGACTCCACGTAGTACACACACAGGGAGCTGGTAGAGGGCAAAGAAAAATGCAGGCCTATTCCTCTCCCTTCTCTAACCCTGCATATTACTCATTGTACCAACAAATATTTACCAGCAGAAAGCTATTAGAGATGTGACTAGAACTCAAGAATGATTCTTAGGTCACCACATCTTTCATTATCAATGTCGGCCCATCATTCATACATTGCAACCCAATCAAGAGATGTCACCACAGCATGGAAGCAATGTCTTTCAATTTTTTTCCTGTCATGTGTATTCTGCAACTGTAAGAAGGCTGTTTCACTATTCAACTTCAGTCATTTCTGAGGCTGAGAAAAGAAAGGCCAGAAAAGGGCACAAGAAAGCTGAGAAGTATGTCAGGTTTGAACGTAACTTAGGCTACGCACTATCAATTTACCATTCACGTTGGTATTTTCTATTAGTATAATACTATCAACTAACTACCCACTTCAGTATTTTCTTTTCTTAAATAAAGAATGATGCTATCAGAAAAAGAATTGTTTTAAAAATTAAAATTTATAAACTTGAATGACAAAAACTATAAATCTAAATTTTTCATTTATACCTTCGGTCTCCTCTAAAGGAAATTAAATATCAATTTAAAAGTAAATTACTACTATTATTAACTATTTGTCAGAGAAAGCAACCACTAGAGACTTACTGATGTCAGAACACTCAGTTAGTTGGTAACTATTTTTAGGATGCAAAGTCCTGTCTGCATTTTTATGCTTGCCCTACTTGATATAAGAACAAGTAGCTATTTTTCTCCCAAACAGTCAAGCTTATAGATACCACAACCTGCAGAGTCATCAGTTAGCTGGTAATTAGCTTTGTCCCTTACACTGAGGTAGAGAACAAAATGACACATGGTGACTCATAAAAAGCACTACCAAAAATCAACATCAGGTCTGATCCAGAAACATATTTTTAAAAAAAATCAATTCCCTCACCTTTACCCTCAACATCTTTATAATTCATTATTAGATCGTCTCCTAATAAATTCAAAATTAAGTGATTTATCATGATGACATTGTGCTAATATAAAATGTCTCTATTCGTGTTAATTTCAAGCACATCATAAATAATATATAATTTCTATAGAAGAGATTCTGATTTACTAAAAAAAAAGCAAAGCTTGATATAAAGTGTCAATTGTAATTGCCTAGCATCCTATGATTTGTAGAATGTCTACTCATTCCTTTTTCTGATTAGATCATATATAATTTGCAAAACCATAAATAAAATAGTTCAATGTCTTCTTTGGGGACAACAGTCACTATTCTGGAAAAATATTGAAGAAATGATGTTTCTTGCTGGCTTTTCACTCAAAGACACATTGTACATGGTAGGACTTTCAACACTTATATTGATCTTAGTCATGCATATCATTAAATAAAACTGAGCAATGGACACCAGACCCTGTGAAAATTTCTGGCAGAATTCCAGTTTCCTTTATTCAAAAACCACAGAAATTAATAGTCAAATAATAACTGACCTGGAATCACTGACACATTTTTACTTCAAAGAGTAAAATCTGCAAAGTTTTAAAGTAACTTTGCGTTCTTAGTTTCCTTGCTTAATGGTGGGCAGTGTATTTATTCTATGTGCACAAAATTGATTAGAAGGGTCATGACTGATAGAGGGCTGAGACAATCCAAAAAAATCAGTCTGGCTTTTCTCCATTAGTAATTTGATGCCACACTTCGCTTCGTGACAAAGCTATCACAGATCAGCCAAAATTATTGTTGATCTTCTGTGTCATTTGTTAGAACGTTGAGTTCTAAAAAAAGGTTTGTCTCCATTTGGTAAATGGTTCTGGGACTGGCTAGGGCATGACCATGGCCAGAGATCAATCCCTTGGCCAGCTCCTTGCCAGTTGGAATGTCTCATCGTCAAATTGAGTAATGATCTCAATTAGTTAACTGAGTTGATATGGTCAATACAAATGAGTTATTGTTATAAAGTAGAAGGAACTTATAGGGTGATTCAAATTAATCTGTATGTCAGTTCAAATAACTATACTGATGGAATTTACTTCTGTCATCTTAAAGACTGAATCCCATGGCAATCAAATCTGCTTCAGTTGTAAAGAACATACATATTGAGTTGTATGAATAAGCTCTTAAAATATCAATATCAATTTGTATATGTTTTAAAATCATGTACCTGAAAATCTTTAAAAATGTAATTTTGTGAATACAGATTAATCGATACTCATTAAATATTGAATATCCACGATGTGCAAGATATTGTTATGAGTTCCATAATATGTATTGATTTCGAGGGGGTAGTATGATGTAATGGAAAGAGTCATGGTCTCTGAGAAGTTGTGAGTTGGAATGAAAGCTCTGCCATTTATTAGCTGGGTCATTCTGAACAAGTCACTCACAACCTCCCTGAGCCTCACCTTCCACCTATGTAAAGTAGGAAAAATCACACTTGTCCTATCTACCCTTCATGGTTGTTGTGGGGAAATCCCTTTTATGGAAACTTGTGTGCTTAGCAAAAATCAAAATACTACATGAAGTGAAAGGATATGTTGATTTATGAGTTCTTCAAATAATTGAGGCAGCCCTTGACTAGTGGATAGAAATCTGGTCTGAAAGCCAGAGAACGTCTGGGTTCAAGTGTTTTCTTTTTTTCTGAAACATAGCAGGTGCATATTAAACACTCCTTGGCTTGATTAGGTCTTGCTTCTGACACATATTGGTGAGGGACCCTGGGCAAGTCACTTAACCTTTTAGTGTCCTGGACAACTAAGACCACAAGTTGCAGTAAGAGTACCAGCCTTCATTAGCAGAGGGAGTTTCGGCATCTGATCCTTCCCTAAACCAAATGTAATTACAGGTCTATTCCCGATTCTTGTCCCTATCCATTAATTATTACTCTTCTGATTCCCAAATGATGGAGATATTGCCTAAAAAGAAGAGTTAGTTTGCAGGAGAAAGTAAGATGCAAATAAGCAAGGTATGGACATTGACATTCTTAAATAGTTTAAATTACTGTTAAATTACAAGTTATATTAGTGGTAAACAATATCAAAATTGCAATAAATTTCCAGAGGCCACATTTTTAAAACTAAGTAAATAAAAATCTCTACTAATAAGAAGCAGCAGTAGTCATCACTGACAAGTTTAAAATTTCGAATTTCAAAACCGAAAAATTTTAAACCAAATCTATTAAAAAATAGATTTTTCATGATGATGTTAGCATTGTCATGAAAACATTAAAACAGAGAAACACAGAGACCTTCATGCATTTCTATAGAGTCAGACATAAAAGCATAATATTTCTAAAGTTATTAAGAACCAGAAAATTATGTTATCTAGTTATAAAACCTGACATTTAGTTATCTAATTTTCATAGTCAGGTTAAATTAATTCTTAAAAAAAAGAAATGCCAGCTTTTAACATTTTATTTTAACAATGATTATATTAATAATCCTATGGACTTTTCTATGCATGCTCAAGAGCTCCTTTGGATTATCTACTGTATATGTACCCGTCACTATCCATGGAATTTAGTCAGGAACTACAGCCACATTGAGTGAATGGACTCAGAAGCAGTCAATTCAGAAGAGTGGGACGCAATACTGCAATAATGCTTATGTAATCTGTCACATTATCAAAACTCTTTCAAGTCATGGAACCCTGGATGAGTAATTGTCATTTGTTTCTTCAAAGACTTTTAGTCACTTAGATATAAATCTTTAACGTGTTATGTGTACCTTGAAAACTGTATTTCCTACTCCATTTGTAATATTCTCAGGGAGCTAGAGGCCAACAAAATTAACATGGAGAAATATGAAAAAGGTAAAATTAGGATTAAAAACTACATTATGGGCTTTGGGCTATATCTAACTATTTTATACACTAAAACTGAGGCTAAATAATATGAGGATGCTTACCAAAATATGCCTGGATGCAGGCCATTAGGGTGAATTAAGTAGATAGTAATCTCTCATTGACTATTACAGTGTAATTAAAGAAAACACCTTTAATTATTTCCACCAATCACATCATTCTAACTACCAACTATTTATGTCTTATTTTTGAAACTTTATTCTCTCACTGCTCACTGTATCATGTACGCTGATACATACCTTGTTATTTCACAATGTTATTAGTACAAATAGAACTATTTCTAGCACTTAACAGGAATATTTGAAACTATTGCTTCAAACAATAAGGAAAATATCTCAGTGAGGAAAAAATAATTTTTATTTTTAAGAAAATAAAGCCATCCCTATCCCCCACCTCTCAGAAATCTTTACCATGACTAATGAAAAGAAGTGTCAGGTTTTCTCCAGAGAGCTCTGATGAAAGGTTAGGGTAGAAGTAATGTAGGTATTTCGGTTGTATACTTTTCCACATAAGTATCCCACTTTTAAAAAATTGACTCCTTTTGTTAGTTCCCTCTCAAAATCTTTTCTATTAAACCATGTACCTCTATATTCTCTAATGTTATTTAACTCTAGAATTAATCATCTGCCACTAATATTATTTCCTGTATCAGTTAAACATATGCTTGGAGAGAACTGAGTCCTTAGTTTTCTTCACGGAATAGGAGAAAAACAAACCCTAGAAGAGATAGAATGCAACCCCTAGAATGAGCAGCTTCATTAAAAACAACAGATCTACTATGAATCAAGGAGGCTTTTTTAGACTTAGGATGTTATTTGTCTAGGATTCCAGGTACTTTCTGCAACCTGATCCTCTACAAGATAGAGAAAGAGCCAACAGAAGCAGAGCCAAACAGTATGGTAAAGATTGGGGGCATCTGTAAAATCACCAAACTGTAGCCTTAAAAACATCCATTCTATATGAATCAAAAATAAATGGAAAAATTTTAAAATAATTGATGTATATTCAGTCAAATGTTTACTTAACAAACATCAATACCCTATGAAGGTAAAATGATTTTGCATTCACTGTAGCAGTGAATGTGAAGGTGAAGGTTATGAGGGTTGCAGAACACCTCTCAAAAGACACACTCATTGAATTGCCATACAATCATTGCCCTAGTTTTTCTTTTAGGTAAATCACCTACCAGGATTTCATAGGTAAAATGATGCCATTCAAACAGCATGTCCCAGTTTTAGGTATTTAGTTAAAACCTTTCATAAGTACAAAAGATTTTAACCTTCTTAGGATATGGAGGTAACAAAATATAGAGGAATAACAAGAGGAAAGAGAGAGACTGTGGAAATCTACTTTAAAGTGATGATCCATTGAGAAGCAAAGATTCAACAAGCAATAGGAAAAGAGAATTGAAAGAGTAGGAAAAAAAAGGAAGGCATTTCGGTATTTCAATTAATTAAACAGCTTCATGGGTTTTCCCAGATCAAGAAGACTTTCATCACTAACTTCCTAATGATATTTCCGGTTAGCAAAATGTTCACCTTTGGGAGGCACCAGATTTCTCTGAGAATGAGTGAGAAAAGAAACAGATTGACCAATCCTTACTTACCATGGATTTTATCCCCAAATCTGCAAATGGCTCCATCTGAAATGTTTTACAGAAGGAACAGATTTCCTGGGAATTGCTACATTATAGTTTCAATCCTCATAATAAATTTTTGAGAGACAGAGGTGGAGACAAAGACAGAGACGGTTAGAAACAGAGATAAAGACAGAGACAAAGAGACAGAGACAGAAACAGACAGACAAATAGAGATTTAAGATGGAGAGACAGAAAGATACAGAGAATTAAAAAAAAAAAACCAGACTGTCAGAGACATTGATACCAACAGACAGCAAGATTGACACATAGAGAATGACAGACAGGTAGATCACGCATAACAGAACACGGTATGTGTGTAGCCCATAGGGTTACCAAAAGGAATGGGGGGGGGGCATAGATTAATAATCTGTGAATAGCCTCCTTTGGTAGCTAGTTTTAAAATAAAGGGGTAATCTGGTTGAAGCTGACGCAACTCCAGTTAGGAAATGGGAGGGGAGGAAGGTGAGAGGGAAGTTCTAGGTCTAGGAAGTCGTTTCCTAATTGAGGCTAGGAATGAGGTACTCCCAGGAAAAGCGGGATGCCGAATCTCCACTCCGATGCCCGCATCTGGCAGGTCAGAAGCAGAGAACTAACCGAAGGTGATAGAAAAAAAGCTTCAAGCTCTCCTTCCCCTCTCTCCTGCTCCGCCAGTATCTAGTGTTCCCAAGTGCTGTCCCCTCATCCACCCCCGACCCCTACCCATGCAGGGACCCTCTCCTGCCCCACAGATAGCCCTGTGAGGCTTCGGCCCCCCCCCAACCCCCCGCCACAGCCCCATGCCCCAGTCTCTGCCTCCCCCAGCCTCCTCCCCCGTCCTCCCTTCTTACCTGGCCCTTCACCAGGCTGGCAGCGAACTGCCTCATGACAGCTTCGACTGTGTAGGCGCTGGACCAGCCCCGGGGGGTGAGCAACTCCATGCAGATGGCTCCCCCGTCCAGCACATAGCCGTTCTCCAGACGGGGGCTGAGCACCCGCATGAAGGGCGGCGAGAAGGGGAAGTTGTCAGGGAAGGTGAGGTTGAGCAGGATGAACTCGGTGTTGGTCTCTTTCATGTCCTGCCACAACACCGAGTCCTTGTCCACCTGGTGCAGCTTCACGTTCCAGTCGTAGAGGCTCTCGTCCACCAGCTCTACCGAGATGAAGCGGTCGCTCAGCCGGGAGATGTCCTGCAGCTCCTTCATCAGCCGCCTGCTCCTCACCTGGGTACCTGGCTGCCCCCGCCCCATCGGCGCCAGGCTGCCGGCTGCCGGGGTCTGGGCCACCTGCGAGGAGCCCTTCCCGCCTCCGCCGCCGCCGCTGCGGCCGCCGCCCCCGCCCTGCTGCTTGGATTCCTTAGTGGACTGGTTCTCCCTAGCGCTCCCCTGCTTCTCCTTGTGGCTCCCGGAGGTGGACTGCTGCTGCTGCTGCTGTTGCTGCTGCTGCTGTTGCTGCTTGTCCTTGTTGGCCAGCTCCAGCGCTCGCTTGTTCTTGGAGTGTCCGGGGCTGCCTTCGCCGCCGCCGCCGCTGCAGCCTCCCCCTCCTCCTGGAGCATTCTGCTGCTGCTGCTTGTTGCTGTGGTTCTTCTGGTTGCCTTTGCCCCTTAGCGAGGAGCCGCCGCCGCCGCCGCGGCCGTGCTGGCTGCTGCTGTGGAGATGGTTGTGGTGATGTTTGGGGTCCTCCGTGTCCCGGTTGTGCAGCCGGATGAGCCCGATTTTCCGGAGCAGAGTGGCCATTTTAATCTTCTTCTTCCGTGGCTCGAGCGAGCCGGGAGAAAAGCACCCCCTCTCTTTCTAGACCCAGGCGATTGACTTGACTTCTTCCCCGACTGCCGACCTAGAGCGAGCAGCTCCTGCAGCGGTCTCGGCGCTAACCCAGTGGAGCAGTGGAGGATGAGGTGAAGGGAGGCGCACACGCGGCGCGGCGCGGAGGGGCGGGGACGCGGGACTGGAGGACAGGCGGACGACGAGGAGCTGGACGTCTGGCTGCCTTGGCCGCAGCCGCCACCGCTATAGGACAACTTGCTTCTTTTCCCTCTGCTCTCCGCCAACGGGTCAGGAAAGCCGCTCGCGCTGCTGGGCTCGGGCGCCGGGGGGAAGAAAGCTGGAGCGGGGGCTCCTGGGGCTGCGCAGGAGATGGGGGCCGGCTGTGACGGCTCCCTCAGAGGCTGCCTCTCCCCACACTCAGAGCTGGCAGCATTGCAGCATCTGAGCTAGCAGGACAGGCTCTCTTCGGGTTATTTATTACCACGGTCATATGATTATCCCTCTTCTCTCCTCCCTTCTATTTCTTTCCCCCTTCTAAGGGAGAGATAGAGGGGGCTGCTGTACTGCAAGCGAGGAGTCTCCTTTCCTCTCGGGGCACTCAGAGGTTGATCAATAGCTGAGCAGCCTAGGCAGGAAGGAAGATGGGGGCGAGGGGTGAAAAGGGGGTTGGGGGAGAGTGTTGCTCAGCGGGGGCGGGGGCGAGGGGCGGACAGAGATGGTCTTGCTATCTCCTAGTCTCTGCGGCGGCTATGAGCAGGTTTCCCGGTTTCTAATTCCTGACCCTTCTTTGTTGTGCGATCCTCGGGCTCTTCACGGGTTTCCGAGAGAGCAGGTCTCGAGAGTGAGCGAGCTGGAGGACTGGAGAGAGACTGCGGGTAAGCGCTGCTCTGGTGGGGGGTTGGGTGGGGGAGAGGGGGGAAATTCCGGGGTTGTTCTCTCTCCCCCCTGAAAAGTCGTGCCTCGTTCTGCGGGGTGTCCTCCGACACAGCCAGACTCTGGAGCTCACGTTGTCTCCTGGATGAAAGGAGGAGATGGGCAGTTAGGGTGGCTAATCTCTGCCCCGGGGGCTGCTGCGTTCCTCCGGAGAGCCTAGCTGCGTGTGTGCGGACTCCTCGGTTCTGGCTGGGATCTCCCCTGCTTCTACTGAGACGCTGCCGCTGCTGCTGCTGCAGCTACTGCTGCTGCCGCCGCCGCCGCCGGTGCGGCTGCTGACATTGCAGAGGCAGCAGCTCTGTCTGTGCCCTGTGCTGCGCTGAGGCGGAGCACTATAGAGGCAGGGGAGGGGAGGAAAGGGGAGGGAGGAGCAGGGAGGGAGGAGTCCTCCCAGTTGCCGTTCACCTATAGGCTGCCTCGGGGCAGCGGTAGCAAGAGTAGCAGCTGCCACCACCCCATCCCATCCCACCCCATCCCAAGCCGTCCCATCCCATGCCATCCCATTCCAAGCCATCCCATCCCATGCCATCCCATCCCATGCCATCCTATCCCGTCCCATGCCATTTCACCATCGGCACCACCACCACTACCAATATCGTCACCAACTGGAGAAGGAAAATGTGTCCCGCAAAGCGCTTCATTATTTGGTGCGCTGTATCCCCTACTGAAGCCCTCAATCCGGAGCCTAATCCGAATCTCCATAGAGGGAATAACACTGGCAGGCCAGACACTTAAGAAAAATTGGGTAACTCCAATTCCTCCAAACCCTGGAACACAATAGAAACCCTCTACCCGGAGAGGGATGGAGAGCCGGGGCTGAGAGTGGAGGTCTGCTGTCAAAGGCATAGAGCCACGCAGAGTAGAATACCTCGGCTGGCCAGTGGTTTCCAAGATCATAGTATTGGATTTCACTTAACCTAGTTAGAAAAATCAGAAAGGGAAAGGCATATCGTGAGATGACTTAAACAACCTGTTCATTGATTCTCCCTTTCTCCTATGGTGCAATATAGTCCCGGATAGCATGTCCAACCGCCCTAAATTATCGGGTGGGGGGGAGCAACACTGAAGTAGAGTTTTATGAGAATTGATTAAAGAATCACTTGGTTGGGACTGGGGAGTGAATATGCTGGGAAGTGTGTCCACCACAATTCTATTAAATAAAATCCCTTTCAAGTAATTACCTGATGAAAGAAAAAATGTTACAGGAATTCGTGTCCCTGCCCCCACCTCGCTCTGCGTCCTGAAGAGATCTGCACTGTTTTCTAAAGATTAGTCTAGCGATTGGGAAGGTACTGCTAGACTCCTCATCGTAAGCCATTTCAGAAAGACTGCAGAAAGCAAACTAACAACGGACTCCTCTGATACAGGCACATCATCAGACTAAGGTTTAGAATCATTAAATGAACCATTTTGATCTAACACATTTCAAGAAATTTTGGAGACATCCTCCTCCACTTTTAATATGTCCTACCCATTCACTTGCTCTCAGTCTGTTAAATCTCATTTTCGTCCACTGGAATTTCAGGCATGTATTGCATTTTTATAGGTAGTTGACATTCCCAGTAAAATGGAGGGATATCTAGGAAATCTCCAGATAGATCTCTAATATTTTCACAAGTACCCAATGCACGTCACATTGCCTATGCACCAGTCTGCTTAACAAAATTACTTAATAATGAACTAAAATGCTAATGATTGAATCATAATACAGGCAGTATCAGAGAGAACAAATAGGATTAGAGGTCCAAATTCTATTAGGATTTTCACAGTTTGTGGAAGCTGGACTATAAATAAATGACTGTAATATGATATTGGTTTCTTAAGTGCTATGGCATTGATTTTTAAAAACCTTGTTACTATTTTCACTCCCCCCCCCACACCCATTATTTAAAAGTCAATTCCCCAGATCAGGCCACAGCAAGAAGCCATGCAGATATGCAAATCTTAAGATTCTGGGTTTCAGTCTTTTCAAGCATTCTAAAAATAAGAGATAGTCACCATTGTTTTAATTAACTAAAACATAAATGACATAATTTTAAAACAGTAAGTACTCAACTGTGTCATAGTAAAAGAACTGCATTTCCTATTTGGTCTTCACCCTTGAACATTTTATAATCCCCCATTAGATTGTAAACTCCTTGAGGGCAGGGGTTGTCTTTTACTTCTTTTTGTATCCTCAGCATTTAGCACAATGCCTTAAACATAACAGGACCTTAATAAATGTTTATCAGTTGACTGATAATCCAACTCATCGTTATTCATTATGTTTTGATTAACTATAATGAGCCCCAGGTTAAACAGAACATACCTGAAGTATGGTCCCTGTCCATCATGAATTTACATCTCAGTGAGGCCATCATACCTAGATATATGCAAATATATCAATGGCATATATCCATCCTATAAATCATTTAAAATAAATTTATTTGATACCATTTATTTTTTACACAGCAGTCATTTCCAAATCAATCTACTGCAAAGCACTGATGCCTTCCCTGTAACAACAAAAATTAAGCAAAACCAACCACAGTGACCACATCTGATAATGTATACAAAAGTTTGCATCCATAATCACATGCTTCTCTGATTAGAAAAGGGAAGTTTATTTTTCATTATCTATTCTTTAAGACCAAGATTGTTCATTACAATTAGAGTTATATTTCTTTTAGTGTTCTTTTTGTTAACATTATTGTAGTCCCCTTATATATTCTCTTGTTTCTGTTTACTTCACTCTGCATCAGACTGTATAGGTCTTCCCATTTAAAAAAATAGTTCTTCATAACCATCAGAATTATTTCCAGTTCTTTGCTACCACAAAATGCTGACAATTATTTTTTATAAGATACTGTTCCTCTACTGACCTCTGTATTTAGGGGTTCACCAATTTATATTTGAGGTGATATATTACAAATAAAATTTTAACTGTGAGGTTTTTAAAATAACCTGCTTGTGATAATTTATAATCTTAGCTGCTTTTCATTCAGGTATTCAGTTAACAAACACATCTTAAGTGCCCTAGTGGAGAAAAAAAAGGAAGGCAAGCCAGAACTATTTTTAAAAGAAGTAATCTCTATAAAACATAATCATAGTTAATCAGAGTTGGAAAGGATGTTAGAGGTCCTTTATACCTTTATACCTAAAACAAAATTCTGAAATATACTGACATATCACATGCTATGTCTTTATTTCAGTTCATACTCTGAGTACTTTTCAAAGAAACACTAAAACACAAAGTATAATTGTGTATCCGGGTTTATCAGGTGTATTCAGTCTATTCTTGACAGTTAACTTACTCTCTCAGGAAAAAAGTCCTCTTAGTCCTTTTCTCTTTGTGCCTCACATAGTTGTTCTCAATATGAGGTTAACTCTCTCCAAATGAAAATTAAACTGTCTCAACTCAAGATTTTATCTCCTCTTGATGGGGTACAGGCTCTGGGAGCCCCCTTGAACTCTCCTAGAATCTTCCCACTTGATGAGGCCTTTGCCTGAGACCATAAACCTTTCATTATCACTAGGCCCAGATCTCTGGGTTACCCTTAACCTAGCCTAGCCCTCCATTGTCTGGCTACTTCCCACCCTTGACACTATCAAAGTGTCTATGCCGAAGTCTGTTACCCTTAAACTAGCCTAGCCCTTTATGGTCTGTTATTTCCAGGTAGCCTTCAGTTACTTCCCACCCTTAATCCCATTCTCTTGGTTCCTGAAGTCTGACCTCACCCCAGTCCCATCAAGCTCCTCCTTAGACTCCTCCTCAAGACCCTCCCTAAACCCCTCCTCCTATCACCCCAGGACCACCTTAGATCCTTCCCACAATCTTTCTGTATATAAGCTCCATCTTGCCTCTATGAAGGTACTCCTATTCAATCTACCTCAGATTGAATCTGGCCCTGGCCTGCTTATGAAAACAAGCTTCACAAATGGTGAGATTCCTTAAGACTTTACCCAATATGGCCAATCTTTAATAAACTTTGTTTTTCTTTGGCTGTGAGAAGGCTTGGGTTGAAGTCATTCAGCAGGACCTGGTGTGTCAGTACTCTGGGGTCTCAAGCACCCCCAACTTCAACATATGATTCCCTAAACCTTATCACTCTTACAACACAGCAACAATATTTAAGTCACTGTGAGAGGGGCTTTTGAAGCTGAGCTTAAAATTATATCATACCTTTTCTCAGAATATCTTAAATATATCCACCCAGCATTATTCTCTTACTCCAGGAGAGACATATTCTTCGAATATTTTTTTTTAAGCAGCAGACCTAGATTCCAGCAAGATATTTTTCTCAAATGGTTCAGGAAAATTTAATCAATTTAATCCAACATATAGTTATTAAGCATCTACTATGTGCTAGGCACCACAACAGTAGTCTTTAACAGAACCTTGAAATTTGTTATATTATTGGTGTAATAGGAGGGCTGGTCATTGAGGGCCTGATCCTCAGACGATCCGTAGTTTTGCCCTTCCTGTTGGTAGATAGAGTGTTTATTACATTTGCTCCCTGATTCCAGTCCAACATGTACAGGTTTCATCTGGGATAAACTTTGAACCCTTTGAATTTTCATAGCTCCATTAAAGAGATTTTCCTCCCAAGACTCTTTATTGTATACCCTAGTTTTCAATATATGCTAGAAAAAAAATTAACACTTTTCCTCCTTTGTTTTAGACTATAATTTTACAGCTTTCTCATGTTTTTCCTTCCAAGTCAGAACAATTCCAATGTGATAACTATTGCTATTTGAATGCTTAAGTATTAATATCTCTCGATTCATTTAATTGCAGTTTACCTTGAGCACAGTAAAATAGCTTATCAGTATCATTTTTTTTCTTTTCCTTTTCAAATAGATCTAGGCTGCCTGCCTTACTGTGATGTACTTATGGACTCCAGGTCCATAGTTACCCCACTGGCTCAAAATCATTACTATCAACCCTAAATCAACCTTTTTGAAACCCTACATGTGGTTAGGGCTTACTTGATAATGTTGGTTTTTTTTTTTACCAACTTATTCTACTTTTCATATTGTCCAGTGAATTTGGAATTCCATTTGGATTGCCTTACAGTTGAGATTCATTGGGGAAATTTAGTGCCTTCTTTGGCATAGGGACCCAGAGGAAATCTGTTTGAATATCTAAAGGGTATTACTCATAGTATAGGAACCCCTGGAGGAATTTTATTGTACTGTGTTTGAAAGGTGACTTGAAGATTTTTGACTGCACCTCTAATTGAATTCCATGTGTTTCTTGGATCTTCGGAGAAAATTTTGCACATCCTAGAGTATATCAAGGACCCAGAGGACATTAATGTGTCCTACTTGAGAAGGAACACCTGGATATTTTGTCTGAATCTCCATTTGAATTCCCTCTGTAATTTATGGATCCCTGGAGAAAATTTGGGTGTCCCATGTTGTGAGAACCCAGAGGAATTTTACATGATTAAACTTGGTCTGTGAGTGGAAGCCCAAACTGATGGCACTGCACTGGAAAAGAAAGAGAGTTCCTCAAATTCACTCTCCGTCCTCCACTTCCAATACTGATTTGCTGGAACATTTGGTAATAGATTGAGTGTTTTATGTAAATAACAAGACAAATTACTTTTGTTTCTCACCTGAGGGTGAGGAGATGACTGCTAGTCAACCTCAGGTCCTAGATCTTTTCAGAAAGAGCCCTACATGTTCTGAGAATCTCTCTACAGAACAAGTTTGCTTTTTTTGTTTGTTTGTTTGTTTGTTTTCTGAGATAGGAAACTTGATTTCATTTTATTGTTTTCTTTTACTTATTGCCTTTGGGTTGAAGAATGTCACTTCAATCGCCAAGATAGGCACTTGCTAAGTACTCAGAAAGCAGTAACCACTGATAAACTTTGTAAATTGTTCATTTGTTGAATCTGCATAATTCTGTATTTAGTGGTCAGTTGTGATTTTTGCATACATACATACATACACACACATTATATATATATACATACGTACATATATATGTGTGTGTGTGTATATATATATATATATATATATATATATATATATATATATATATATGAATAAAATGTTCTTGAGACTGTTTTGAGAATTTTTCTTGTAGGACATTGGGGAAGTGCATGAAAGGCCTATGCTTAAGTCCAATGAGGACCTCAAAGAGCTGTTTGTTCTCAGTTGAGGATATGGATAATGATTTCAAAATGCACTCCATCAGGGTTGCTTAGGATGTAAATTTTTAAAGAGGGAAGAGTATAATATAGGGAGAGAGAGGAATGGGGACTGGCCAATGAAGACCTAATTTTTAGAACATGTGTGAATTTGCCTTCTTGGTTGGTAATATACAGCATGCATAATATTGTTTGCTTAGTTCTGATTTAGCATGTGGAGACTTGTTGAGCCTGCTTCTGGCCATGAGTGATCAAGGGGCTACCACTCTAGTGATGAATTATTCTAATTGGCTGAGGAGCCAGGACTGAGGGTGCATGCAAAAGGCTTAAGCATATGATTTCTTACCCTCTTTCCAGGGGCCTTTTGGGTAAGAAAGGATATTTCAAGCTACTTGATTAGGGAGGAGCACAGCCAAGCTGCATGCCACCTACCCAGCTGCCATGTGTTCTTTTTTTGTTTATTCGTTCCTGATCTTAAGTGAAAGAATATCTTGAAACAGAAGCACCTAGGGAACCAGTGAGACTAGGAGATCCATCTGAAGTCCCACCATCTGCTTGGTTCTAGATCTTGGTTCATTAGGACTATTTTCCTCATTCTTACCTACAAAGAACTTTCTCAGTTATCGCTTCCCTATCCAAATAGGTTCCCTATCCCTACCCTCTACCAAATAGGTGGAGGTTCATTCAGTGACATGGACCAACTCAGTCTCAGTCCCTTGTCCAGGGGCAATGCTCTTGGTAAACAATAAAAGACCTGCTGCACCTATTGGAAAGGGTGGCCCTAGTAATGTCCACATGAAACAAAACCAGTCAATTCAAAAGAAATCTGATACATTCAGTAGATTTGGCAGGTATAGGCAATTAATACAGGTGAGAAAAAAGCCATCTAGGGCCAAATTGCAATATACTTGGCTCAGTCTCATAGAAATCTTGGCTTAATATTTTGTAAACTTTCTTTTTTAAATTAAGAATCATTTAAATGATGGAAAAGACTTGTTTCCCATCTGCCATCTCCATTCCCATTTCCCATCATATCAGAAATCTCAATTGAATCATTAATTCCTCTTTTCCTACCATGTAAACTCCTAGAAGCCAGGGTCTATTTTCACTTTTGTCTTAATATCCCTAGCACCTATTAGAGTGCCTGGCAATGCTTATTGAATGATTGAAAGTCTTTACTCAAACAAAGTGGTACCTGGTTTTAAAATAAGCATTTAAAGTAAGTGATTTATCCCATCAGATGAAAAGCATAGAGGTTATAAACTTTACATTCTGCTTTTGACTTATTTGTGGTATTAGACAGGTCAGAAGGTCCCATCATCTGCCTCCTCATTAGACTTTCCAATACCATTTTGTTTGCCAATGTCTTTTTTTAAATGGTGGTACCCAGAACTGAACACAATACTTCAGATGCGGTCTGCCAACAGCAGAATACTGTGAGGTTATCAGAGTCCTATTCCTAGCACTAAGCCCCTTTTAATGGAGCTGAAGATCAGATTACTTTTGGGGGCTGCTACATTGAATTTCTGATTTGTATTGAACATGCAGTCCATTCCAACCCTTGAATTTTTTTAGAATAACTGCGGTCTAATCATGCTTCATCCATCAAACTTAGGAAGTACATTTTTTTTGTACTCAAGTGCAAGACTTTACATTTATCCCTATTGAATTTCATCTTTTTAAATTCAATCCAATGCTCTAACCTGTCAAGATTTTTAGGAACCTGCCTCTTTCAGCTTATCCCTCCTAGCTTATGTCATCTGCAAATCTGATGAGCATATCATTTATGCTTTTATCCAAATCATTCACAAAAATGTTAAACTGCACAGGGCCAAACATATATACTTTGAGAGGCAGAGCCAAGATGGCAGAGAGAAGGCAGGAAGTTGCCTGAACTCTCCCCAATTTCCCTGAAAACAACTTTAAACCAACTCAAAATTAATTCTAGAGTGAAAGAACACACAAAAGGATAGGGTTAAATAATTTTCCAGCCCAAGATAACTTAGAAGGACTGTAGGAAAGGTCTTGGCTACCTTGGTTAAAAGGGACACAGCTCACGGAAGGTAGGGTCCAGGAAAACTAGCGGGAGGCTCACAGTCCAAGGACAGATAAGCAACAGAGGTCCCTCAGTCCTGACTTAGCAGGCCAATGTCACAGAGGGTCAGCTGTGAGGCTTCCAGCCCCAGCACAGCAGGCAAAATGCCAGCCCTGGGACCCCCACAACAACAGGCTCCACTAGGCCCGACGCCTCTAGCTCAGTGGACTAACTGGTGTCCTCTAAACCCCCAGTGCAGCGGGCAAGCTGCTTGCCCTGGAGGACCCAGTGTAGAAAGCAGTGACTAGGCCCCTGGCACCCAGCGCCAGAAGCTTGGGACAGTGGCCTCTGTACCTTAGGAGCAGAACTCAACTTTAAAAGTCACAAAGTAGGCTGGAGAATGGTGGGGGTTTGGGGGGCGGGGAAGAAAGCCTTGACCATAGAAAGCTACTATGGCAACAGGAAAGATCAAAACAAACTCAGAACAAGACAACAGAGTCAAAGAACCTACATGCAAAACCTCGAAGAGAAATACAAATTGGTCTCAAGTTCAAAAAATCCTCCTGGAAGAGCTCAAGAAGGATTTTAAAAATCAAATAAGAGAGGTAGAAAAAAATTGGGAAAAGAAATGAGAATGATGCAAGAGAAATCATGAAAAAAGAATCAACAGCTTGGAAAAAGAAAACAGCTCCTTAAAAAGTAGAATTGGTCAACTGGAAAACTAGGTACAAAAGCTAACTGAAGTGGAGCAGCTAGCTGGTACAGAGAGTAGAGCCCTGGCTCTGGAGTCAGGAGGATCTGAGTTCAAATCCAGCCTCAGACACTTGACACACTGACTAGCTGTGTGACCTTGGGCAAGTCACTTAACCCCAATTGCCCTGCCTTCCCCCCTCAAAAAAAAAGCTAACTGAAGAAAATAATTCCTTAAAAATTAGAATTGGGCAAGTAGAAGCTAGTAACTCTACGAGACATCAAGAGTCAAACAAAATTTTCAAAAAATGAAAAAAAGAAGAAAATGTAAAATATCTCCTTGGAAAAACAACTGACCTGGGTAATAGATCCAAGCAACCTAATTTAAGAATTATTGGACTACTTGAAAGCCATGATCAAAAAAAGAGCCTAGACAGCATCTTTCAAGAAATTATCAAGGAAAACTGCCCTGATATCCTAGAACCAGAGGGTAAAATAGTAATTGAAAGAATCTACTGATCACATCCTGAAAGAGATCCCAAAATGAAAACTCACAGGAATATTATAGCCAAATTCCAGAACTCTCAGGTCAAGGAGGAAATATTGCAAATAGCCAGAAAGAAATAATGCAAATATCAAGGAGTCACAGTCAGGATTAAACAGGATTTAGCAGCTTCTACATTAAAGAATCAGAAGGCTTGGAATAGGATATTCCAGAAAGCAAAGGAACTTGAATTACAACCAAGAATCAACAGCTCAGAAAAACTGAGCATAATCTTTCAGGGGAAAAGATGGATATTTGATGAAATAGGGAACTTCCAAACTTTCCTGATGAAAAGAACAGAGTCAAACAGAAAAATCAATTTTCAAAGACAAGATTCAAGAGAAGCATAACAAGTAAACAGGAAAGAAAAGAAAATGTTATTCAATAAGATTAAACTGTTTACATCTCTATATGGGAAGATGATACGTATAACACCTAAGAACTATATCTCTATTAGGGCAGTTAAAAGGAATATACATAGACAGAGGGTGTGAGTATAAGTTGACTTTGATGGGATGGTATAAAAAAATGAAAAGGTGAAAAGGAGGATTGCACTGGGAAAAGAGGGAAGGGAGAGGCAGAATGGGGGAGGGGGAAATTATGTCACATGAAGAGGCATGAAAGCCCTATTACAGCAGAGGGAAAGAAAGGAGGCAGGTGAACATTTTTGGTAACTTACTCTCATTGGATTTGGCTCAAAGAGGGAATAACATATCTACTTAAGTGGGTATAGAAATCTATCATACACTACAGGGAAGTAGCAGTGGAGGAGGACAAGAAAAGGGGAAGGGCAGATTGAGGGAGGTGGTGGACAGAAGCAAAACACTGGTGAGGTGAGACAGGGTGAAAGGAGGGAGAGAAAAAAGTACAAAGAGGGAAAAAATAGGATGAAAGGAAATACACAGTTAGAAATCATAACTGTAAATGTGAATGGGATAAACTCTCCCATCAAATAGAAGTTGATAATATAGTGGATTGAAAACTAGAATCCTATAATATGTTGTTTACAAGAAACACATTTGAAGCAGAAAGATGCACGCAGAATAAAGGTGAAAGACTGGAGCAGAATATGTTATGCTTCAGCTGAGGTAAATAAAGCAGGGGTAGCAATCATGATCTCGGACAAAGCAAAAGTAAAAATGGATCTAATTAAAAGAGGCAAGGAAGGAAACTACATCTTACTAAAAGGCACCATAAACAATGAAGTAAGATCAATACTAAGCATATATGCACCAAATGGCATAGTATCCACAATTTTTAAGGAAGAGTTAAATGAGTTACAGGAAGAAATAGACAGTAAAACCCTACTAATAGGGGACCTTGACTTCCCTCTCTTAGAACTACATAAATCTAACCACAAAAGAAACAAGAAAGAAGGAGGTGAATAAAATTTTAGAAAAGTTAGATATGATAGACATCTGGAGAAAATTGAATGGAGATAGAAAGGAATATACCTTTTTTTCAGTAGTACATGGTATGTACACAAAAACTGACCATGTATTAGGGCATAAAAACTTCACAATCAAATACAGAGAAGCAGAAATATTAAAAGCACCCCCTTTTAGATCATGATGCAATAAAATTTATACTTAATAAAGAACAATGGAAAGAAATTAAAAATTAGTTGGAAACTAAATAATCTAATCCTTAAGAATGGGTGGGTCAAACAACAAATCATAGAAACAATAATTTAATCAAAGAGAATGATAATCATGAAACAACATACCAAAATTTATGGGATGCAGTCAACGTAGAACTTAGGGAAAAATTTATATCTCTATATGCTTACGTCAACAAAATAGAAAAGGAGCAGATCAATGAACTGGACATGTAAATAAAAAAGATAGAAAAGACCAAATTAAAAATCTCCAATTAAATACCAAATTGGAAATCTTGAAAATCAAAGGAGAGATTACTAAAATGAAAAAAACCACTGAACTAATAATTAAAACTAAGAGCTGGTTTGTGTAAAACAAAAAGAACCAAAAATGATAAACCTTTGGTTAATTTGATTTTAAAAAAAAGATAACCAAATTACCAATATAAAAAATGAAAAGGGCAAATTCACCACCAATGAAGAGGAAATTAAAGCAATAATTAGGAGCTATTTTGCCCAATTGTATGTCAACAAATATGACAATGTAAGTGAAATGAATGAATATCTGCAAAAATACAAATTGCCCAGATAGAATACTTAACCTCATTTTAGAAAACGAAATTGAACAAGCCATCAATGAACTCTCTAAGAAAAAATTTCCAGGGCCAGATGGTTTTACAAGTGAATTCTACCAAACATTCAAAGAATAATGAATTCTAATACTATATAAACTATTTGGGAAAATAAGCGAAGAAGGAGTCCTACCAAATTCCTTTTATGACACAAATATGGTGCTGATAATTAAACCAGGAAGAGCTAAAACAGAGAAAGAAAGCTATAGACCAATTTCCCTAGTGAATGTTGGTGCAAAAAAAAATTTTAAATAAATATTATCAACGAGATTACAGCACTATATCACCAGGGTCATACACTATGAACAAGTAGGATTTATAGCAGGAAAGCTGGGCTGCTTCAGTATCAGGAAAATTATCAGCATAATTGACCATATCAATAACAAAACCAACAGAAATTATATGATTATCTTGATAGATGCAGAAAAAGCTTTTGGCAAAGTGCAGCATCCATTCCTCTTAAAAACCCAAGACAGCAGAGGAATAAATGGAGCTTTCCTTAAAATGAGAAATAGTGTCTATCTTAAACTATCAGTGAGCACTATCTATAATGGGAATAAGCTAGAAGCCTTCCCAATAAAATCAGGGGTGAAATAAGGATACCCATTATCACCACTATTATTCAATATCATACTAGAAATATTAGCTTTAGCAATAAGAGAAGAAAAAGAACTTGAAGGAATTAGAATAGGCAGTGAGGGAACAAAACTATCACTCTTTGTAGATGATGTGATGGTATACTTAGAGAATCCTAGAGAATGGACAAACACATGTACTTTGAGGATACTTCATTGAACTGCTTTGCCCACTTTGGTATTGGTCCATTAACAACTACTCTTTGAATCTATCCAATACAATTTTGAATCTACTTGATTCTGTTATCATCTACTCCATATGTCTCCATCTTCTCCATAAGAACAGAATAAGACGTATTGTCAAAAATTTTCCTGGAAATTTAAGTAACATTTCCCTCACATATGAATTTAGTAATTATGTATATAAAGCAATTATGATCAGTCTAGTATTACGTGTTGATAATGAAACCATGCTGGTTCTTTAGAATCACAGCATCCTTTTCAAAGTGCTCACCAATCATCTCTGTAATGGCAGTGGCTCCGCAATCACATCAGTCTTTTCTTTCAGAACCTGAGGAGGTAGTACATCTGGGCCAAGTGAATCAAATTTATTAAGATGAACTAGGTTTTCCTTTACTATGACCTTACTTACCTTAGTTATTTATTCCCTGTTAGTTATTTTTGTACTGCCATTTCCAGTGTAGAGATCATTCTCCTTTGCAGAGAAAACAAACCAAATAAGAGTTAAGCAGTTCTTCCGTCTTTTTGTTATCAGTTCTTACCATGCTATCTATCCCAAGTAAAGGTGTTATCCTTTTATTGTTCCTACCTTTCTTTCCTGTTGATATAGATTAAAATATTTTGTTTTGTTTTATTTTTGGCTTCCCTCAACAGTCTCAGCTCATTCTGAGGTCTAAGATCCCTGACACTATTTTTGCAGTACCATGCTATATTCTTAGATTCATATTCTATTATCTAACCTTGTTACTACCTTCTGTACATTTATATTTCTTTTTTTACTCATTTGCCAAAGATTAGCAGACCCTACTCCCTCTAATTCATCCTGCACTGGGTTTTAGAGTTTTAGTTTTAGAGTTAAAAGGACCTGATTCCAATCTTGTCATAGACACATATTAGCTCTGTCTCTCTGGGTAAATAACTTAATATCTTTGGACCTCAGTTTCTTCCTCTGTAAAATTAGGGGGTTGGACTAGGCCCCTGAGGTCCTTTTTAGCCCTAAATCTAAGATTATTTGAATCTAAGAATAAACTCTTTCCACCCCACTCCTCTTTCCATCTACTCTCTTTCTCCCATTAGCCCCTGTCTCTCTAACTGGAAAGTGCAGCTATGAACTCCAAGTTTCTTTTTAAGGAAAGAGCCAGCTCAGACATCTCCTCATTTCTTACCTGGCTGCATTACTTTAGGACTTCTCTGATGGACTTCTCCGCCATGCCCCTGCACCAGGTACTGTCTCCTCTTCCCTTCCCCTTCCTCTTTCCAGCTTCCTTTTGTGTATGGTCATTTCCCATTAGATTATGAGCAAATTGACAACAGGTACTGTCTTTTTTTCATATTTATATCCCCAATGTTTAATACAGTGCCTGGCATGTAGAAGGCTGATAAATTTTTGACTTCTGCCCTGCCACAGAACTCTGGAAAAGAGAGTGAGGCTGACAACTTTGTTCAATAGTACCTCACTTAAATCTAATTCATGGGCAATTCAAGACATCACCCCATGATATCATTGGTCCTCTTCAGAAATGAAGGACCAGCAACAACAACCACCTTCCATCTACTCTGTATTTATCTTATACATACCAATTTATGTATATGTTGTCTTTCCCATTAGAATATAAGCTCCATGAGGGCATGGACTATTATTACCTTTGTATCTCCATGTTTGGCACAGTGCTTTGCTCATGGTAAGCAATTAATAGATGTTTACTGATTGATTGATTAAGTAATTGGAAGACCCTTTGAAATCACAACTATTACACATGTAAAAAAAATCAGTGGCATCACAGGCATTTTTTTTCCAGCTTATTTATATATAGGGCTAAGTAAAGAAAAAGAAGGCACTAGGAATTACACTCAGAATTGAAAAGTCCATGTTTCCTGTGGAATTTAAGTGTAGCTTGAAATAAAGAGAATTAAGTCATGCATATCTGAAAATGAAAATACTTCATCCCAGGGAGCTCCCTAGAGAAAGTAATTCTCATTTCTCCTGCCCCTTCTGAACTTCATCCAGAGTATACAGAATTACCTCCTGTCTGGTTGTGCAGAGGCACAAAATGATCGACAACTAATGCTAAGTGGCAAAGAAGTAGAGTTATTCTATGTCAGCTTTAACTATCTTAGTTCTTTTAATGAAATATCTAAATATAAGTCCATATTATTGCACACTAAAAAAATATTGAAAATTCTTTGTTCTGTCATAGTTGAGAAATATCATGTCAACCAAATAATATTTTAGTTTATATGTACCGCATCTACTTTATAGGGATTATCAAATAAACTTAATATTAAATCTGTAGTGAAGATAATTTAAGGTGTGGGCAGCTAGGTGGTACAGTGGATGGATCACTGGACCTGGAATGAGGAAGACCTGAGTTCAAATCCAGACTCAGGCACTTATTACCTGTGTAACCTTGGTCAAGTCACTTAACTCTGCCTCATTTTTCTCATCTGTAAAGTAAAGATAATAGCATCTACCTCCCAGGATTGTTATGAGATCACGTGAGATAATAATTGCAAAGTGTTTAGCACAATGTCTAGTAGGTACTATATAAATGTGAGCTATTATTATTAATCCTTCATTTATAATTCAGAAGGAAAACAAGACTCTTACATTGATTCAAGATCCTGGAAAGAGCTGTGCATTATCAGTCAAAAGACCTGGGTTCAAATCCTGGTAATACAGGTAACTCATTTTTTCTTAGCCTCAGTTATAACATCTGCAAAATGGTGGTAATACTTTCACTAACTACTTCATAGGATAATTGTGAGGAAAACACTTTGTAAACTGAAAAATGAGCTTTTGTCATTAGGAACATAATGAAAGTCTCAAAGATCACACTCAAGATAAATTCTGATCAGTTTCATACTGAGGAGCCACAAATATTATAAATTAAAAACATGAATATTGCATGGCACCATGGACTTGTTAGTTAATGGAGCATTTCATTTAATGAAATGACTAATGAGAAAGAATTTCCTCTAGGCAGTACTCACCAGTCTTTATTCTAATGCAAACCTTGTCATGTCTTGACCAAGTCACTGATGAAGATGTTTTAAATCTCTTGATGTTTGGAAATCCTGATGCAAATTAATGACGTCATAGGGACTAGAGCCTCTGTGTGTGTGTGTGTGTGCGTGTGTGTGTGTGTGTGTGTGTGTGTGTGTGTGTAACCATGTTTCCTCAGGGAGTCTACTAGAAGATAAGAAGACCTCTACTCTCACTTCCAGGAAGTAGAGGTCTCAGGACTTCTAATCAATTACCCATATTTTACATGCTACAGATGAGGGAAGAGAAACCAGGGATACCGCAGACCCACAAGCTTCAACACTCTGTGGTGCATGCTTCTCTCTCACCAACCACAGCGTGATGTAGCAGATAAACTGCTGGACTTGTAGTCAGGAAAACTTGGGTTTGAATCTCATCTCAGACACCTACTGGTTGTGTGAACCTGTGCAATTCACCTTACCTGAGTCTGAATTTCTTCAACTCCGAGATAAAGAGATTGAAATTAATGACATCCGAGGTGTCTTTCAGTTCTAAATCTGCTATCCCATGAAGTATGATCCTATGTCACCAACTTCTAAATGACCTGTTTGGTGTGGAGAGCAAAAACCAAGGTAAATTGAATAAATATTGGCTCTTTTTTTGTGGCATAGTGGCATCGGAAACTCAGAAACATGAAGGTGCTTGGGACGGAGCATCATGAGGTTACTGTGTTATTTGAGAAAGGCCTCCTAGTACAGTGATGTGGCCATGGAAAACTTACCTGGTACTAGAAACTCATGTGTTAATAAAACGTAAATTGAGATCATTTTCTTGAAGAAAATTGGGAGATGACCAGACAGCACATTTTATTTTTATGTATAATGTGTCAGGCTTTTCATACATCACCATCATTGATCTCAAAGATGAGAGAGTCATTAGGCTGTTATCATCATGATCTAATTACTAATTAATTGCTCTGATAAAGTAGTCTACATGAATCTAGTCCTTGCCATTGATGACTCTGAGACTGGTGCAGATGTATAGGACACACATGTTGTAAAACGTGGATACTAAGCTAGCTTGTATATCATACACATTTCAAAGGTAAATCCATTTCAAGGGTGAGAGAGAACAATAGAATCTGGTCTAAGCATGTAGTTGGGGTGGGGACCAAAAAGTATTTATGGGAGTTCTAAGTCCAGATGTTTGGGGTAAGAGAAACAACCAGCTCTTCTTTAAGTAATATGGAAAGGTATGTATTCCCATGCCAAATAGACCTTTTCAGCAGCCTGCAAAACCAGAATATGTTACATAACAAACTTCTTGAAAACACGGAAGGGAAGAAAAGCAGGATTGCAAAGCACATGTTGATTTATTTCCTGAGAGGAAACGTAGCGTATGTACATAAAATCAGGATCTGAGGTGGGAAAAAAGGGACCATAATATACCCCCCCTTCTCTCTACCGCCACAGTAGTAATTATCCTTTTTTGCCCATCTGCCTTCTTTAGACTTTGGAACAAGAGAAGAAGAAGAAACAGAAGAAAGAAAAATAGTTAAGACTAGAGAGGAGTGTATGTGGTTGGGAAGGGAAGTCTGAAGGAACAGCAGGAAATGGAAGAAGTAGATGGTCCAGTTGGGGTGGTTTGTGGCTGCCCAGAAGTAAGCAGTGCCAAAAAAGCAAAATACAGTCTGGGTGCTCCTACCTTTCCCAGCAAATGGCTGCCCTCACCTTAAGTTTCATTGACTAAATCTAATCTTTGGAAGGAAGGGATGGAGGACTTGGAGAATATTTGTCTTTTATTTCCAAGAATTTGTCTTAAAAGGTATACAGCAGTCCTTCTGTTAATCTTGGTTGAACCTGGCTGCTTTAGCTACATGCTATTTTCACCATAGTACCACAGAAATGTACAAGAAAGGAAGGTAGGAACATTTTTGGATGCAACTTTTTTTCCCCTTGAAAGCAATCAATCCATGGTGAGTTTAGGCATTCTAGGCCAATTCTCCTTCTTGTTAGGACCCCATACATCTCTGTGTACACAGGCCTCCTTTGAAGTCATGGGAACTGTATGCAGAGGAGAGATAAGCAAGGTTGAGCTTAAAGGCAAGGGATTCAGAGCCAAGTTTAGAGGAAAGTGAAAGGCTCAGATAGAGTAACTTTTATACATTTTTTTATATATCTAATAAGAGATTCTTACATGGGATAGGCTTACTTTATAATCATTATACTGCCTTTAATTTAAGAGGTAGGATTACTATGTTTCCTATTTCCTCTACCAGTTTGTTATTTTAATGACTTGTCAAGAATTTAGCGTTCAAGATCAAAACAACTAATTAAACTCATTTTATAAATATTTATGTTTTTGAATAAGTAAATTTCAGGATGTACAATATACATCACAACTTATCAGTTACTTCCTCCGTGTCCCCTTGAACTTTGTCTTTGCCCTAAAGTGATTAGAATGTTCATACCTTTTTGGCCTAGAGGTTCCATTGCTTGGCATATACCACAAAGAAGCCATTGACAAAAACAAAGACTTCTTATACACCGAAGTATTTATAGCAGCACTATTAGTGGTAGCAAAGAAATGAAAACAAAGTAGATGCCCATCAATTGGGAAATAGTTAAACACATTGTGGTTCACGGATGTAATTTAATATTATTGGGCTGTAAGAAATGACAAAGATGACTTAGAAAGACTAGAAAGACATACCTAAAATGAAGTAAAATGTTGCAAGCAGAACCAGAAGAGCAATAGACACAATAACTGCAACAAAATTACCACAAAATAATCAAAAGTTAATACTGCAAAATTATGAAGAACAAGAAAGACTCCAAAGAAGATGTATGAGGAGATACTTCCCCCATTCCTTTGCAGAGGTCTGAGGGAAGGTGGTATTTGGGGTGTAACTTTACTAATTTTTTCTACTGTGTTGATCTATAGTGATTATTTTTCTCCATTCTCTTTCCTTCCTTCCTTCCTTCCTTCCTTCCTTCCTTCCTTCCTTCCTTCCTTCCTTCCTTCCTTCCTTCCTTCCTTCTTTCCTTCCTTCCTTCCTTCCTTCCTTCCTTCCTTCCTTCTTTCCTTCCTTCTTTCTTTCCTTCCTTCCTTCCTTCTTTCCTTCCTTCTTTCTTTCCGTCTTTCCTTCCTTCCTTCCTTCCTTCCTTCCTTCCTTCCTTCCTTCCTTCCTTCCTTCCTTCTTTCCTTCCTTCTTTCCTTCCTTCCTTCCTTCCTTCTTTCCTTCCTTCTTTCTTTCCGTCTTTCCTTCCTTCCTTCCTTCCTTCCTTCCTTCCTTCCTTCCTTCCTTCCTTCCTTCCTTCCTTCCTTCCTTCTTTCCTTCCTTCCTTTCTTCCCTTCTTCCTTCACTGTGTTTAGCACTGGGGATTTAAAGAAAGGCAAAAACAGGGTCTGTGTGCTCTAAGAGTTCACATTCTGATAGAGGAGAACACATACAAACAACTATATGTTTACAAAATATATACAGAGTAGATGGAAAGTTATCTCAGAGGGGAGCCATTAGCAGTCAGAAAGACATGGAAAGGTCTCTTGTAGCAGGTGAGAACTGAGTCTTGAAAGAAGTCAGGAGGCTGAGGGCAGGAAAGTTAACAGTTCAGGCACAAGAAAAAAAGCGTCCTGTATGAAGGAAGAGCAAGGAGGTCCCTGTTGCTCAATCCCTGAGTATGTGGAGGGGAATAAAGTATAAGAATAGAAAGATAGGTAAGGGCAAAGTTGCAAAGGGCTTTAAATGCCAGAAGATTTTATATTTGGTGCTGAAGGTATTAGGGAGCCACTGAGTTTACTGAGTAGAGGAGTGACATGATTAGGAAAACCATTTTGACAGTTGAATGGAGGATGAACTGGAGTGGGGAGAGATTTCAGAACCTGCTGGATAATTTTTTCCCAATTTTTTAAACATTTTTTATTAAAAGTTTTGAGTTCCAAATGCTATCCCTCCCTTCCTTTTTCCCCTCCTCCCTTCCCGAGAGGGCAAACAATCAGATATGCTACGCATGTACAATTATGCAAAACATTTCCATGTTAATCATTTTGTACAAGAAGAAAAAAGAAAAAAAAAGAAAGTGAAAAATAGCCTGCTTCAGTCTGTATTCAATCAATATCAGTTCTTTCTCTGGAGGCAGATAGTATGCTTCATCATTAGTCCTTCGGGATTGTCTTGGATCATTATATTATTGAGAATAGCTAAGGCATTCACAATTCTTCATTGAACAATATTGCTGTTACTGTGTACAACATTCTCCTGGTTCTATTCACTTCACTATACACCAGTTCATGTAAGTCTTTCCAGGTTTTTTTTTGAAATTGTCCTGCTCATCATTTCTTATAGCACAATAATATTCCATTGCAATCATATACCACAGCTTGTTTAGCCCTTCCCTATTTGATGGGCATTCCTTTTATTTCTAATTCTTAACCACCACAAAAAGAGCTGCTATAAATATTTTTGTAAAAAAATGTCCCTTCACCCCACCCTTTTTTGGATATCTTTGGGATATAGACTCAACAGCAGTACTTCTGGATCAAAGGGTATGCAGTTTTATAGTTCTTTGGGCATAGTTCCAAATTATACACCAGAATGGTTGGATCAGTTCACAACTCCACCAACAATGCATTAATATCTCAGCTTTCCCATATCTCCTCCAATATCCAACATTTTCCTTTTTTTGTTGTTGTATTAGCCACTCTGATCGAGGTGAAGTAGTGTCTCAGAGTTGTTTTAACTTGCATTTCTCTGAACAATAGTTATTCAGATTATTTTTTTTCCACAGGACTATAGATAGTTTTGATTTCTTTGTCTGAAAACTGCCTGTTCATATCTTTTGACCATTTATCAATTGGGGAATGACTTGTATTTTTATAAGTTTGACTAAGTTCTCTATATATTTGAGAAAAGAGAGCTTTATCAGAGATACTTGTTGCAAAAAATTTCCCCCAGTTTTCTGCTTTCCTCATAATTTTGGTTGCCTTTGTTTTGTTTGTGCAAAAACTTTATAATTTTATATAATCAAAATTATCTATTTTACATTTTGTAATGCTCTCTATATCTTCTTTGGTCCAAAATTCTTCGCTTATCTATAAATCTGACAGACAAATTATTCTATGCTCTCTTAATTTGCTTATGGTACCACCCTTTATGTGTAAATCATGTACCCATTTTGACTTTGTCTTGGTATATAATGTGAGATATTGGTCTACACCTAGTTTCTGCTATGCCATCATATTGTTTTCCAATTTTCCCCAGCAGTTTTTGTCAAATAATGTTTTTGTTCCAAAAACTTGAATATTTGGGTTTATCATATAATAGATAACTATAGTCATTTATGATAGTCACTGATCCAGCACTCTATTTCCTAGCTAGTACCAGATTGTTTCAATAATTGCCTCTTTATAATACAGTCTGAGTTTGGTGCAGCTAGACCACCTTCTTTCATGATCTGTTTTTCATTGATATCTCACTGATGATTGAGCTTTTGTTCTTCCAGATGAATTTTGTTATTATTTTTTCTAACTTTATAAAATAATTTTTGATTGATTGGTATGGCACTGAATATATTAGTTTAGGTAGAATTATAATTTTTATTATATTAGCTCAACCAACTCATGAGCAATTAATATTTTTCCAATTGTTTCTATCTCACTTTATTTGTGGGAAAAGTGTTTTATAGTTGTGTTCATACAGTTCCTGGATTTGTCTTGGCACATTGTTTACAATTATTTTAAATGGAATTTCTCTTCTATCTCTTGCTGTTGGACTTTGTTGGTAATATAAAGAAATGTTCATGATTTATGTGGTTTTACTTTGTATCCTGCAACTTTGCTAAAGTTGTTAATAATTTCAAGTAGTTTTTTAGTTGATTCTCTAGGACATTCTAATTATAACATCATATCATCTACAAACAGTGATAGTGTTGTTTCCTCATCGCAGATTCTCATTCCTTTAATTTTTTTCTTCTTGTTGCTACAGCTAACATTTCTAGTAGAATATTGAATAACAACGGTGATGACGGGTATCCTTATTTCACCGCTGATTTTATTGGAAATGCTTCTAGCTTATCCCCATTACATATAATGCTTGCTGATGGTTTTAGATAAATATTCCTTATCATTTTAAGGAAAGCTCCCTTTATTCCTATGCTCTTTAGTGTTTTTAAGAGGAATGGGTGCTGTATTTTGTCAAAGGCTTTCTCTGCATCTACTGAGATAACCATATGATTTCTATTGGTTTTGTTATTGATATGGTCAATTATGCTGATAGTTTTCCTAATGTTTAAACGACCCAGCATTTATGGTATGAATCTTACTTGGTAATAGTATATGATCCTTGTGATATACTGCTGTAATCTCTTTATTAGTGTTTTATTTAAAATTTTTGCATCAATATTCATTAGAGAAATTGGTCTATAATTTTCTTTCTCTGTTTTGCATCTTCCTGTTTTGGCCATCAGCACCATATTTGTGTCATAAAAGGAATTTAGTAGGACTCCCTCACCAAATAGTTTATATAGTATTGGGATTAATTTTTCCTTCAATGTTTGATAGAATTTGCTTGTGAATTCATCTTGTCTTGGGGATTTTTTCTTAAGAAGTTCATTGAAGGCTGGTTTAATTTCTTTTTCTAAAATTGGGTTAAGCATCTTATTTCTTCTGTTAATCTTGAGAATTTATATTTTGTAGATGTTCATCAATTTCATTTAGATTATCAAATTTATTGGCATATAGTTGGGCAAAATAGTTCCTAATGATTGTGTTAATTGCCTCTTCATTGGTGGTGAATTCACCCCTTTAATTTTTGATACTAGTAATTTTGTTTTCCTCTTTCCTTTTTTTAATCAAATAAACTAATGGTTTATTTATTTTTTTTTCCATAAAACTAGCTTCTAGTTTTACTGATTAGTTCAATGGTTTTCTTACTTTCTGTTTTATTAATCTCTCCTTTGGTTTTTAGTATGTTGAATTTGATGTTTAATTGGGGATTTTTAATTTGTTCTTTTTCTAGTTTTTTTACTTGTGTGCCCAATTCATTGATGTGCTTTTTCTCTGTCTTATTGATGGAAGCAATTAGAAATATAAAATTTCCCCTAAGTACCACTTTGGCTGCATCCCAGATATCTTGGTATGTTGTCTCAGTGTTGTCAATATCATCAACTGTTTCTGTGATTTGTTCTTTGACCGACTTGGTTTTTTTTAAAGTAGATTATTTAATTTTCAATTAATTTTAATCTCTTCATTGCCATTATTGAATGTAATTTTTATTGCATTATGATCTACATAGGATGTGATTACTATTTGTACTTTTCTTCATTTGATTGTAAGGTTTTTATGTCCAAATACATGGTCAGTTTTTGTGCCATGTACTGCTGAGAAAAAGGTATATACCTGTCTATTTTCATTCAGTTTTCTCCAGAGATCTATCATATCTAGCTTTTCCTGAATTTTATTCACCTCTTTACATTCTTTCTTGTTTATTTTTTGGTTATATTTATCTAGTTCTGAGAGAGGAAAGTTGAGGTATAGTTTTATTATCTATTTTCTCCTGTAACTCATTCAACTTCTCTTTCAAAAATTTAAATGCTATGCCATTTGTTTATGTTTAGTATTGATATAACTTCATTTTCTATGGTACCTTTCAGCAAGATATAGTTCCCTTCTTTATCTCTTTTAATTAGATCTATTTTTTGTTTTTGCTTTGTGATCATGACTGCTACCCCTCCTTTCTTTACTTCAGCTGAAGCATAATATATTCTGCTCCAGTCTTTTACCTTTATTCTGTGTGTGCATCTCTGCTTCAGATGTGTTTCTTGTAAACAATACATTGTAGGATTCTAGTTTTAATCCATTCTGCTATCTGCTTCCATGTTATGGGTGAGTTCATGCCATTAACATTTATGGTTATGATAACTAACTGTATGTTTCCCTCCATGCTATTTTCCCTTGTTTACTCCCCTCCTTACCTCCCACCCTATCCATCTTCACAAGTATTTTATTTCTGATCACTGCCTTCCCCAATATACCCTCCCTTTTTCAGTCTCCCCTCTCCCTTCAATTACCTCTATCCCTTTTTACTTCCTTATAGAGTAAGATAGATTTCTATATTCAATTGAGTGTGCATGTTATTCCCTCTTTGAGCCAATTTTGATGAGAGTAAGTTTTAGACTTTGCCTTCCACAACCCTCTCATCTTCCACTTTATTATAATAGCTCTTTCATGCTTCTTTTATGAGGAATAATTTACCCCCATCCAATCTCCCCACTCCTTCTTCTTCCAGTGCAATTTTCTTTCTCACCTCTTTATTTTTTGAGGGGCTGTCATCCCATCAAAGTCGCCTTGTATCCACATACTCTGTCTACATATACTCCTAATTGCTCTTATATTGATCAAATTTTTAAGAGTTACAAATAGTATCTTGCCATATAGAAATACATTAATTTCTTGTGTTTTTTTCTTTCTTGTTTCTTTTTTCCCTTTTTATGTTTCTCTTGAGTCTTGTATTTAGAGGTCGATGTTTTTATTCAGGTCTGTTCTTTTAGTTAGAAATGCTTGAAAGTCCTCTATTTTGTTAAATGTCCATTTTTCCCCAAAAAAATTATATTCAGTTTTGTTGGGTAGGTGATTATTGGTTGTAATCCCTAACTCCTTTGCTTTCTGGTATATCATATCCCAAGCCATCTGATTCTTTAATGTAGAAGCTGCCAGATACTGTGTAATTCTGATTGTAGCTCAATGATAATTGAATTATTTGTTTTTGGTTACTTTAAATACTTTCTCCTTGATCTATGAACCCTGTAATTTGGTTATGATGTTCCTTGGAGTTTCCATTTTAGGATCTCTTTCAAACAGTTATCAGTGGATACTTTCAATTTCTGTTTTGCCTCTGATTCTAATATGTCAAGGTAGTTTTCTTTGATAATTTCTTGAAAGATGTTGTCCAACCCCCCCCCTTTTTTTGATCATGGCTTTTAGGTAGTCCAATAATTATTATCTCTCCTGGATCTATTTTCCAGGTCAGTTTTTCCAATGAGAATTTTCATATTTTCTTCTATTTTTTTTTAATTTTTGTTTTTGTTTTATCGTATCTTGATGTCTTATACAGTTATTAGTTTCTACATTTTCAATTTTAAATTTTGAGGAATTATTTTTTTCAGTGAGCTTTTGTGCTTCTTTTTTCCATTTAGCCAATTTTATTTTTTAATGAGTTATTTTTCTTTGCAAATTTTTGTGTATCTTTTCTAATGCTGTTGATTCTTTTTTCCCACCATTCTCTTGCATTACTCTCATTTCTTTTCACAATTTTTCTTGTACTTCTCTAATTTGCTTTTAAAAATTCTTTATAAGCTCTTCCAGGAATTCTTTTTGGGTCTGATATCAATTTACATTTTTCTTTGAGGCTTCACATGTAGCCATTTTGACACCATTATCCTCTTCTACATTTATACTTTGATCCTTCCTATCACCATAGTGACTTTCTATAGCCAAACTCTTTTTTTTTTTTGGTTTTTCTGCTCATCTTTTCTTCCCCCTTTTCTTGGGTGTCTTGAATGTGACAGTTGGGCTTTGGTCTTGCACTGTCCCAAGCTTTTTTGTGCTAGAGCTCTGTGTCTTACTGTTTGCTTTCTTCGGGCTTGCTTTCTCTAGAGGGTAAATTTCCCTTCTGGCTTGTACTAAGGGTTGGATTTCTCTGTTGGCCTCCCCTGGGTGTAGAGATTAGCTGCTTGCCTGCTCTGGGGTGGGGCCTTGCTACTGGGTTGCTATGGTAGCAGAGTCTTTCTGGTGGCTGGCCCTGGAGGAGGGATCTTGTTGCTGGTTTGTTCCAGGGTTAGGGCTCTGCTGATGGGTTGCTATGGAAATAGAGCTTCTCTGCTAGCAGGTGGTATCTCATTGTTGGCAAGCGCTAAACACAGGGCTTCACTACTGGTCAGCAATGAGGTCAAGAACTCATTGGTGGCTTGTGCTGGGGTGGGGCCTTGCAGAGATGCACAGATTGCTCACTTGCCTTGCCGTGGTTTGCAGGAAGGTTGGGCCTCACCGGTGGATTGCCTCAGCCTTGGAGCAGCTTATGGTGCTGCTCTTGGACCTTACTACCCTCCCACCTCAGTGAGACAGACCATTCCTGCCAGGCTGGTAAACAGCTTCCCTGTTCCTAGATCAATTATGGGGTAGTTTTCTAGTTGTTTGGAGGGGAATTTGGGAGGGCTTCAGAGGCTTCCTTCCTCACTCTGCCATCTTGGTACTGGAAGTCTCCTAACTTTTAAGGGTAAGCCTACATATGGGAGTTTGTGGCCTAGTGTTAGGAGTCTAGTTCTCCTCTAGAGCCTGAAAATAGAAGCAGCCACTTCTCTGAGGGTCCAACTTGCTAGTGCCAGTTCAAGTTAGGGGACTAAGTCTGGAGGGCTCATACAGAATAGGAAAGGAGTGGCCAGAAAGCAATTCATGGGAAGAAGAGCTCAGCGAAAGAGTAGACAAAAAGCTTGATATGAGTCAACAATGTAATATGGTAGCCAAAAGGGCTGATGCCACCTTATACAACATTAAGAGAAGCACAGCATGCGGAACAAGGAAGGGGATAAGTTCTTGGTCAGACCATATCTGGAGCCCTGTGTTGATTTGGTTCTTGGTGCTACAGCTTAGCACCAAGATGAGCCTAAGGCTGTCCATGGGAGGGTGGCTGGGAGGGTGAAATTTCAGGAGACCATATTATATGAGAATCAACTTAAGGAACTTGGAATATTTAGCTTGGAGAAGGAAAGACTTGGGACATGACAGGTTTATTAAAGAATCTAACTGACTGATAAGTGGAAAAGGGATTGGATTTAATCTGCTTGGCCTCGAAAGGGCAGAATTAAGAGTAACAGGTGGAAATACAGAAATTAGATATGAGGGGAAAATCTTTTTGTTTCAGTTAGGGCTACTCCAAAGTAAGAAGGGCTCCTCCAGGAGGTAGTAGATTCCTTCTCAGTGAGTCTTGAAGCAGAGGCTGTATATATAACTGCTTTTCCAGGATGTTGCAGAAAGAATCATCACTCAAGTATGGGTTGGGTGAGATAACCTACTGTGACTGGAGGAAAACAACCATCAATGGAGAATTGGCCTTAAACTTGAAGAAACTGGTTTAAACCCAGAGATAAGAACACTGAATTCTGTGTGTTCTGCTTAAAATGTCAAACATTAAACAAAAATCAACATATATGTCTATATCTTCATCTTACTATCGATAGCTCTTTTCTCTTCTTTATTTGTGTTCCAGAAGGACCCAGAAGGAGCATTAACATGATACATCTTCTTTTTGAATGGGAATCCTACTTACAAACTAATGTAGAGGGCATTACCCTTATTAATAAACCTTTTGTACAAATGTAAAACATCCCTGGATTCTTTTAAAAGAAATCCACTATACAGGCATTCTTTAGTTATCTGCAAAACCACAGCCTGCACATCTTAATGTAGGAGGTGTGTGTTTGTCTTATTAGCTATTTACAGGAGTCAGAGTGATGCCAAAGAAAACAAAACTCAAGCTTGGCCCTAAGGCTGAACTGGACTGGTTTTGGAGTGGGCTGATAATAGGGCTGAGGGGGAGATCGATTGAAGTACTTGTAATCCTTGTGTCAAAGACTTTGTGATGACCAGAGGACACATATATACTTTGGGGGATTTAGAAATTTCCTCACTCTCTAGGCTTGTGGCCTAAGGATGGGTGGAGGAAATGTATTCCCACACCACTCCCAAACTGCCAGTATACCATACTGACTATGTACTTCTAGGCATGTAGCCCACAATGTTACAGAATGATGTTTATTAACAAGAGGAAAACAAAGCAAATCCTTGAATGAGCTCTTAGAAAATAAAGATACCTTTCCCTGAGCAACCCTTCCCCAATACCTGCATAGCAGCCTTGTCTCTTCTCCTTAGAAGTAAACAAAGTTGCCAACATCATCTTCTCCAGTTCTGGTGGCATTAGTCAACCCTCCTTGTTGAGAAGACTCAAGCAGTTCTGCCTAACTCCCAGAGGGCATTACTGGCTTTGTTCTCTTTGCTGGCTTCCCCTTTGGCTCCCAGGAGGTTACGTTAGGGCTGCTCTATGACAAAAAGTCTCGTATCAGGAATTTCAGTCTGAGCATAGGCATGATGACAGTGTGGACCAGAGCATACCTGGCTAATATTCTATACATACCTATACCTATAAGAGGAATTGGGACCAAAGCCAAGAGAGGCTAAAAGAATTGGCGCAGGAACAACACCCCCTCCCCCTTCTCTATTCTCCCTCACCACTACCATGGTGGCTTGACAATTCTAGGTTTTCTCCTTTCGTGTTCTGGTGCATGTATCAGGATGCATACTCTCTGGAGGAGAGGAGCAGAAACACATGTATGCCTGTTCCTGGGGTATTTGTGTGGGTCAATGGTTGTGTACCTGGATACAAAGCCTATTGGAAAGAGGGAGGGAGCACTGAATTCACGGATTCATCTTAAGAGCTGATCAGGATCTTATCTGAATGGGCAAGCTCACTCCCCCATCCCTGGGAAAGGGTGCTGGCAGTATGCACTGGAATGTGTTACAAAGTAATTGTGAGGATCAAATAAGCTAATATTGAGAGCTCTTTAAATTTTAAAGCACTCTACAACTGTAAGTCATTATCACTAACCAAAGCCAGAACTTATAACATTTCTTCTTAGGAGGTAAGAGCACCTTAAATTATTTATAAAGATCACCCCCACCCCCAACATACATGTACCTGGATCTGCAATGACTAGAGAAATTCTACTGCCAGCTTGAGTCATCTTTGCCATTTGAGCTAGATTTCACACTGCCAAAGCAGTCATAGATTTTTAGTTTTAAAGGGGAGATACTAAGACAATCATAATGCAGCATTAGTTTCCAACACTCACCTCTGGGCTCTATTACTATCTAAACTGGATATTATTGCACCTTGAAAGGATAAATCAGTGCTGATTATGCTGCAATGGGATGCTGTCGTGACTGCTGTTTGGCAGGCAGCGTAGATGCTGCTGGCTCTGTCATGTTCTGAGTTCATGCATTGCCCTGATATCCAGGGTTTTAATGAAGAGCTTATTCTTCTGTGTGTCACATAAGCACCTGTCACAGGCTGATCACTCCAGAGGACAGACCATGGCACGCTGTCATCTAAACCAGAGGGGGCTGACCAGTAAACGAACACATTGCTTAACTAAGATTAAGTGATAATTGAATGAAGAAGAAAAAAAATGAATGTCAGTCAAATGTCCTGAATATTTTGAGGTCATAATTAAGGCACACTGCTGTTACCATAGCACTAAGATTATAGAATTAGATGTGTTCTCACAGCTCTTAGAGACTTTTTGTGTAGCCAAATGAAAATGAATTGTTTTAGGGTATGTGGAGTGGGACAAATGGCATTTTTACATTGACTGTGCTCAGTGGTTGATCAGGTGATACCCCAACTGTATTTGCTTTGTCTTTAATCCTATTTTTGTTATGCTGTTGGGAATCAAAATTTTAATTAGGAATTGCCCTGCAGAAAAGAAAAAAAATATTAAATTTTCAGATTTTTGTTTCTACCAGTAGAAGCTACTGTGTACATATAGACACAGCACTGGCACTTCTGGGTAGTCTTATATATAAATATTACACCAAAGTTATACTATTCAATTCAATAGAAAATATAGGTATTTAGTATGGATGCCTACTTTCATGTCTATATTTAGAAATGTGACATCTTATGATACACATTGATACCAAACATTCATCTGGATGCCCCCTTCTTTTTTTCTTTCTTGACCTTTGTGGCAAATTTACAGCTTCCTTCACTGAAAACAGTTCAGAAATGAACAGGCTACAAAGGCATAGCATGTTTGTTGTTCTATCGACAGATAAGGAGAGACAATCCAGCTTTATGATTTTCTGGTTCTATCAGATATGACTGTTTGGGACTTGCTCCAGTCTGATTTTTGTTCCGTTAAATCATCTGCTAGTTCTTCACATTACCTGCTCCCTGAGAATAAAATTGGCATGTCTGGAGAAGCATTAACTCTTGCAGGCCTAGGCATAAGGCATCGCTTAGTCATTTGCCACAGCATTCTCTGAAGTTGGGTTCTATTGGCTGAAACCCAAACCAAAACGAAACTTAAATGCCTTCCAGAGAGTAAGCCCTTGACAAAGGATCTGGAGAAATGTTGTAAGGGCAAGCAAAATGGGACTTTTTGTTGTCTTTTGTTTTGGAGTGCTTCTCAACACTAAGGCAATCAAGTGCCTTTGACTGAGTCTTGCCTTTGTTTGTAGGAAGATCCCCCACCCTTTTGCTAATTAGGTCGCAAGAGGTGTAAAGCCCTTGAGGGGTGTGAAGCTCTCTGACCTTGAAGAAGTGTGTGTGTATATATATATACACATGTACTCTGAGGTTAGCATTTTGTTTGGGGCTCACTCATTGGAACACAGTTGGTGTGGAGACCTGGGTAGCCATTAAGGAGCTCCCCTGCTTTGAAAACCCAGATGTTGGTGCTTCTCTCTCTGGTAACTGTGTATGTATAGCTTTGGTCAGACAGCTAGAAGCCTGTCTGTTGATTTGTGTTATTTGCTCTGTTTATATTTTCTCTGTTTGTAATTTCTGTTGTATTTGCTCTGAAGTTCAAGGTGCTGGCTTTCCCCCCTGAACTAAGTGAATGATATATGTATGTTTGATTTAAGTGAGAATGTAAACCCCTTAAAGTTGCTTTCTTTAGAAAAGCAGATCAAAGAACCTAGCAGCCCTCATGTGCGCTGGTGTTATTCGTCTTACACTGCCACAGTAGCGGCAGGTAGCATTGTTGTTAGAAATGGTGAAGCTGCTCTGAAAGCAAGAATGGATTTTATGTATTTCTTTTCAAATCACCTTTTTAAGGTGTGTACATTTTCTTAGTGTTTCATTTTTACCATTTGACAGCCTACTAGAATGTCTAGACAAGCTTCGAGTGGCTGAGGCCACTAGCTCTGGTGATTTTCACAAATCCTTGCCTTTCATTTGTCCTTATGGTTTCCTCCAGGTTCATTACTGTGGCATTGACTGTGAACTCAGTGGAACAACTGGGTGCTCCAGGGTTTTAATTCCACCTCCCACCTGAGATTCCTGAGAGACAATTCTATTTGGGGATCAAGTCTAAGGCATGCTTGACAAAAAGCAAAATGGTACCTAGAATACAAACGTAAATCAGGTATGGACAGAAAAGAGAATGCTAAGCAAAAAATGAATCAGAATGCTTACAAGCAGGTGATAATATCCAAGACTCATTTGGATAGTTGCAAACTGTTTCTTTGTAAGGGCTGCATTTTTTTTATTTGACTTCCAATGAGGACAGGCTGATCCACCCCAGTGAGCTCATTCTTTCCGGTGATCCCTCTCTTTCTGTTGGTGACTTTCTGCTTCTAGGCCAGTTTGATTTAGCTGTTGTTTCCCCTGCTGCTGGTCTGATAGGTGATAGAGACCCTGCTGCTTCAGTACTGAGAAAGGAGAAGACACTCTTCCATTCGAGATGTCACAGGACCCTATACCAAAGGCAAGGAGACACAAATGAGAGACAGCAATTCTCAATTTATGTATCAATTGATATATCAATATATCACATATTGATATATCAATTTTTGTCAGAACTTTATTCAATTAAAAGAATCATTAAGCAACTACTATGTGAAAGACACTATGTTAGCCAATGGAGAACCAAGATGAAATACAACACAATTCTTAACCTCAAGAAGCTTATAGTCTAATGGGAGGGGAAATCAAACGTATATAAATAAATATAAGATGCTGTGTGATAAGAGACAAGGAAGAATCTGGACAAAAATCTATAAGAAAATGTAAAGAGCTGGGGGATCAGAAAGTGAATTTAGGAAATTCATACTCATAACTGGTCTAATTCCATTAAATTTAGTTCAACCAACAAGCACAGAAACATTGTGCTAAATTTGAAGAAGGTATACTTCTTTTATACTTCTGTGGTTTGGGGATCTCTTTGATGTGTGTATTTCTTCTGATGGGGGCCCTCTCCAGTTGTCCTGATCTATATCTTGCCACTGGAACCAGATGACTCCAGAGGAGAGAGTGAGGCTTGTGACTTTGCACAGCCCTGCCTCACTTAAATCCAAGTCATGACATCACCTTCCTGATGTCATGGTCCTCTTTGAGAATGAAGGACAAACAACAACAACCACATTCCTTTTAATGGTGCAGGTCCCAACCCATCCACACTTTTTAATCATGTGTGACTTGGGTCCATGTCCTCCCGTAATTCCTCCATCAACATCCCTTCCCCTTACGTCCCTCCTTCTCCACTATGAAAAACGTACAAATGAGTGTGTTCTATGGCACATACTTAAATAACTCTAACACAAAATAAAGCAATATAAATGCATTAGTGAGGTGCAAAAGAAAGTGTTGGACATGAGCAGGTAAAAGGTCACTGTTATTAACTACAAGAATCTAGAGAATTTGTAGTAGAGGGGGCCTTTGATTTGAGCTTTAAAGAATGGGTAAGAGTTCAGCAGGCTAAGAGGGGGAGGAAAACCATCTTTAGTGCCATAAATAGCATGGATAAAGACATGGAGATGGAAAAATGCAGAGTATGTTAGAAGGTCAAAGAGTAGTCCAATATAGCCAGAGTATAATATACATAGAAGGTGGAAGTATGAAACAAGCAAGGATGTCCTGGAGACAGATACAACCAGCTAGGGAGAGGCAGTTGTTAAGTTTTCAATGTGAGCATTTGCGCCTCAGAAATTGGTAAATGATACAGATCAGGTGGGAACTGACATTGTTTTGTTGATTATCTAGACTTAATAAAGTGATGGGAAAATGTTAAAAAGCAGATTACATTTAAAAGTATATCCTGGGCTTTTTTGGGAGGAGAGATGGTCATTAAATGTTTACTAGCACACCCATGGAAATAAAGACAGTCAACAAATTCACTTCAATAGATATTTACCAATCACCTACTCTTTGAAAAGCATTATGCTAAGCCTAGAGATACAAAAGTAAATCAACAAGACAATTCCTGACTTCAAGGAGCCCACATTCCACTATAATCAGACAATATATCTATTGACCCCAGACAAAGAATCTAAGGTAATGGAATCAAGGAAAAAGGTTGAGAAATCAGCCTTTTCCTGAGCACTTTCCAGTTATAGGAAGAATGGATGCTGCTGTTCAAAGGAAGTTCGGAAACCACCAATAAGATGGCCTCCATCTTTATGCTGTCTCTTTCCATCAAGAAAGGGCAAAAGATCAAGATGATAGGAGAAATATGCTTAAAATCTTACCTTCTGAATCTCATTACTATGCATTTTCATCTTTCCCCAGAAAACATTCTATTTTTATTATGTTTTGCTTTTTCTCAGTCAGCAATATCTTCTTTGAGAAACTAAAAGATTTTCTTCAGAGCTGTTTTAGCCTCTGCTGAATAAGTAATTAGGCAATTTTAAAAGATAGATAACACCTACTTGATACAGATAACTTAAACTGATAAGACAAGAACTGTATATTTTTAAAAATGCAATTACTGCCTGCCTGATAAAGAAGAATAACTGTTGAAATTTAAGTTTATTGCATAGTTTTATAATTAGGATGCATCTGAATAAACTAATATCCTTATTGGGATTCATGGACAATCTTTTCTTTTCCATATTTAATATGGAAATATACAATGATTGTTTTTGATTAGGGAAATTTATACTACTGCCTCTCATGGAATAATTTTTGATTACACACACACACAAACACAATATATACATACATATATGTATAATAAGTTAAATAAATTATTCCATGAAAGGCCATAGTCTAAATTTCTCTTCCCATACCTTCCCCTTTACCCCCAAGGTAGTGAGACAACTCATTAAGGTGAAAGAGGGTTAATTTTGGATTGACATCAGTCATATTCACCATCAAATTCCCTTTACTGTAAAAGATGCATTTTTCCCTTGTCAATTGAGATGATTGGATATCTCTCTGGGAGCCATACTCTTCCTTACCCATTACTCCAGAACTTTGTCAAATGCCTGTAGAGGGATATAAGAGCAGGTGCCTCTCTGTTACCCATCAGTCTCTCGCAGGTGATACCTGAGCTGCTCTCCCTCTCTCTGCCTGCAGCAATTGCTTCCCACATCTCCAGATAATGTGGCATTCATCAGTCTATTGCTTGAATTCAAAAACAATTTTAAGAAGCCTTGATAGAAAGGGAAAATAATAACCTTGTTTTCACTTCTTTTTTTTTAAAAATCCATTTACTTCACTTACCAAGAACCATGATGGACTTTGCACAAAATGAAGAGACCCCATTGTCTTCCCCAAACATTTAGACCACCTTAGTTGGCTACTTAAAGCAGTGAACATTAAAGTGTAAATGACTAAACAAATTATCTTGATCACTAGAGAAGGAATCTACCCTGGAAGGGGGCTTTTTAACTCCTCCAGTTGGTGGAACGAACAAAAATAATATTTCTTGAAGAGAGTATTCTGGTGGTCTCAGTTTATCTTAGAAACAAGATGCTACTGTATCCTCTTTCATCCCCTCCTTGAAACTAGTCCAATCAGAAAATAAAATACGTATAATCAATGCAGTTTAATAGCAAATAGATCTTTTCCCTCCCACCTTCCCTGCCTTTGCTAGTGGTTTTATTTCTTGTGGGTCTCAGTGAAAACAAAAAAGAAAAAAAATTGTCTAGGGGAGGAAAAGACATCTGTGAAACTGATGGGCTCCTATATTTTGATAACTATAAATAATTCAAGAAATAATTTCATGTAATTCGACAACAATTGAGGACTAATGATTGTCATCTATTCTAGCCTCCTTATTTTAAAGATGAAGAGACTAGGGCCCAAAGAGGTTAAGTCACTTGAGCAAAGTCACAGGTAGTAAGGGTCAGAGACAGGATTGAACCCAAGTCTTCCAACTCCAGGCCAGGCCCTTTTTGCACCACTCCCTGTCTGCCTCCCATTTCAGGCCTTTAAAGTATGAATCCTCCATTAGCTTTCTATTTTTAGGCTTCCTCTTGGTATATAAGTGACTCTTAATCCTCAAAAGCATGTGAAACACGTGGTTTGAGGAGACCGAACAAAGGGGAAGAGCAAGGTGCTGTCCAGAGATTGTGTGACTGCAGCCAGATGACCAATTTACATAAACTTGGAGAGGATTATTACCTTAAGGTTAGCCACTGCAAGATGATTCTTTTAAGTTATAGCAACCTCACAAAAACATTTTTTTAAAGTGAAGGGGGCTATTTATGTCAATGAATTTATGGATTTTGAAGAAGATAGAGATAATTAGACAGATAGATAGATCGATATAGCAATAGATAGATAGATAGATAGATAGATAGATAGATAGATAGAACAAACATTTACTTACTACTTACTATGTGCTAGAGGTAAGCACTAGAAATGCAAATAGAAGCAAATAGGACAGTTTCTGGTCTCAAGGAGCTTACATTCTATAGGAGGAGACAACATGAAAAGAGCTGCTGGAAAGGGAAGAAGTGCATGGGATGGAAGATATGCTGCCATGATCTGGAGATGCCAGGGAAGTGAGGTCAAAGACATGAATCTGGATAAGATAAACCAAAAGTCCACCTATGGAAAGCAAGAGTGATTTCAGGGGCAGAGTCCTAGTTTCTGGTAGAGAGGGGATGTGATGAAGTAAGGCTGCAAAGTCTGGAGATGACCTCAAAGTAAGGTGGAAGCCTCTTGACCCATCGGCCCTGTGTTTAATTTTCTCCCTTTTGGGGAGTCTCCACCAAGTTCCCTTCAATACAAAGTGCTCTCTTACTCAGTTGGGTTGGCTCCTTTCAGGACAAAAAGTTCATAGGTCCATTCATGACTGGGTTGGTAAAACAAGTCACTCGGCTGCTGAGCTAGCTAGTCCCCACCAGACTTGGGACTTGCTTGCTATTGCTACCAGCTCCAGTTGCTTGTAGAAGGCTCCTCTGATGCTTGCAATGGAAAATACTGATATGTGGTAATTGCTTATCAAGTTTCCTTTCCAGTGGTATATACATTTTAACCGAGGACTCTATGGATACAATACACCAGACTGAAAGGGACGACATTCTAATGGTGGAACTTCAGCCACAGCAGCAGGCCAGAGTGAGAGATGTTTCTTAATTTAAGAACTTTCCTTTCAGGCCTCAAATCACAAAATATAGGCAGCCACTGAGATTTTGCCTATATGTGATTAATGACTTTGCCCAAAACCATATCAACTAATTGGTATCTACCTTCAATCAGAACCATAAATAGAAATTCTTTCATGTAGGGCAAATTCATTTGGAAAGGGGATTGGAATTTACAAATCAGATACCAACTGGGAGTACTCTCTTCAAAAGGGTGTCATACAAATCTAAATATTACATTATTCAATTCCCTAATTAAACATTGGGGGAAAAAGACTATCTGTGCTTCCACAGCTGGCTGCCTATGCAATCTTTACCTAATAGGAAGCTCTCAAACTTATTCTACTGGGGCAAGACATTCTCTGCTCCTTTTTTCCCCTTATATCCCATCTTATTCAACTGCTTTTGCCTTGTGTACAGGAATGGGGGCATGGCTCTGGGAGAAGGTGGACTCCGATAGAGTGTATCCAGAGCAACAACATCTTTGGGGTGCCTGGGCATATCCAAAGGCACCTCAAGGTCTGGCAGGCCAAGTACATTTTCCTCCAACCCCCTCCCATGCTGTAATATCAGATCAAGGTCCTGGTCACACCACTCTCCTTTATCACACTTCCATTCAAATAGAGATATCTAGGATTTTTTGTTCTGTTTTGCAGTGATGGTGAGGGCTGTACAGTTAGGAATATAAATAGAGTCCTGCACATGAAGTGTAACTAAGTTAGAACTTTGGCACATTTCCATTCTTGTGGCCACTATCACAATGCATGGGTTCAAAACAAACAAGGCATCCAGAAGCTGGGGGACTGCCTTACTGTGAAACAGCATCCTATGTAAGGTGAACCAAGGGCCACTAGATTACCTGTGTCACCTGACTCAAGGGACAGGAAACCTGCCCTTGTACAAGGAGATACACCTGGCTTCAAACAGCTTTCTGGGCATTGTCCAAGTACAGAAGGACACAGGGTCATTAAGAGCTAAAATCAACTCATTTTCAAAAAGGAAATATATTAATACAAATGCCAAATTACCTCTCACTTGAAAAACAGACAAATAGAATTATGAACTCATTAGAAGGCAATTGTAAGATATTCTAAGTCTGAGAACTTATTTGGGTAGGATTTATTTATTTGGCTTTATTCAAGTCAAAAGGTAATGGTCATAAGGGTTTCAAATGAACCTTTAATGCTTCTCTTCTATGAACATGTCACATCAAGCTGTCTAGTAGGACTACCTCTACATGGGCAGGTATCTACAATGGGCCATTGGCCATAATAGCATGAGGTGCTACATGGGAAAAAAATACAGAATATACATTTGTAGTCTTAAAATTACATTATACTTTGAATATATATACTACGTCTAGAGAAGGTAAAATACACATTGTGGTCTAACAGCTTCATTTGTTATTCACAATATTGTTTAACCACTTATACGAATAAAAATCTGTATTAGGAATCAGAAAAATGAGGTTATTTTCCTGGTTTTGAAAAAATATCCTAGCTGCCCAGGTTTCACATTTTTCAGTGGCTAGTCCCTGACTGGTAAAACCAGGGGGTGTAGTAGAAAGAGTGGTAGCCTCGAAGTCAGGAAAGCAGAGCTTATAGTCCTTCCTCAGACACTTACTAGATGTGTGTGACCCTGAGCAAGCCACTTATCTGACTTCATCAGTTTCTTGATCCATAAAATGGGGATAATATTAACACCTACCTTTCAAGGTTATTGTGAGGATGAGATAATATTTATAACATGCTTTGCAAACCTTAGAGTTTGCATTCCATGATGGTTTCATTCATACATGGAAAATTTTTCAAAGTGACATCTACAGCTTTTTTTTTGAAGAGGGGAAACATCTTCTCCTCCCTCCCTACTCTTAAAAAGGAAGCTTTGAGCATACCTCTTTAAATCTTGGCATCAGCACCTTTCTCCAGTTTCAGTCTGAGACATCCGACCCTTTAAAGGGTTCTGATTGTCCAGGTTTCAGTTAATCAAGGTGCCACTATATAAAGGGCTATTTAAAGTCAAAGTGAGTTCTACCTTTGGCACGCAGTTGCAACGACAACAACAAAAAGAAAAAAGAAACAAATTGGACTCTAGGATGCCAAATGGATATTCAAGTTACAAATACCCTTCCTCAGAAACTCTGTACTTTTCTCCCATTTTTCGATTGCTCATCATTTTCCTAAAAATAAAGTTTGTAGATGCAACTCTCCACTTTCAATCCCATTGCAAACGCAAATTACTTTTGGTTCATCTGAGGTAAATGAGCTCAGCTGTTAGTTAATTTTGCAGGTGTGAAAAACTCGCTCTTCTCTTTTAACCCTTCTCCTTCCTCGCCATTGGCTCCGTGCCAGTTTACAATGACTAAATTCAGGAAGTGAAATTTGGCAGGGCAATAATACACCAACCCAGAAAGAACAAATGTGGTTTTTAAATGTTTATTCTTTCTACACTCTTTACAAGTTTTAAAATCACAGATATTCATACTGTCAACATAATACATTATATAGTTTTTGAAAGGTTTTTGTTTTAGACTTTATGTGTATTCTTGCTGTGGAGTAAAATATGGTAGCACAATATGTTTATACCGCGTTACCTTACAATGTGTGGCTTGGCTAACTCAGGAGGTAGGTGCATGGTAATAGGCTAAAGTCAATGGTTCAGTCTTCAAAAGGGCACCACCGTCTCTCATGGTCACAGAATGCTAGACTAACCCCTGCAAGTCATCTCAAAAATGCAAACCATTGGCTAAAAGGGGAATTAAGCCAGAGAGTGACACAGGTTTAGCATAAATCCATCACTGCTCCCAAGAGAAAAACTAATTAAAGCACATGCCCTCAGGGAAGAGGCAAGGTCAGCAGTATGGACAATCTTGTGTTATCTCTGGAAAAAGATAGCACACTATCTATAGAGTACATTCAAAGAATTATAAATCTTCGACTTGGAAATGGCCTTAGAGATTGTCTAGTTTGGTCCCCACTTTAAGCATGTTGTTGTTCAGTCGTGTCTGACTCTTTGTGGCCCCATCTGGGGTTTTCTCGATAAAGATACTGGAGTGGATTGCCATTTACTTCTCCACCTCATTTTACACATGACAAAACTGAGGCAGAGAGGGTTAAATGACATCTCTAGGGTCACACAGCTAGTGTCTGAGGCCAGATTTGAACTCAGGAAGATGAGCCTTCCTGACTCTGCAGCTCTATCCACTTCACCACCTAGCTTCCCTTAAGGCATGAATCCCCTCTGATCTTGCTCCCTTAACCCCTTTGTCCCAACTTTATTTGATTTATAAAGGTATATTCCTAAGTATTTCGTGGGTTACCAGATCATGAAAAGCAGTTAAGTGGGAAGCCCACTGGTCAGTTGATTAATATATCAACCTCGAGCAGACCTGGCATTTGGACAATGAGCTGGGGCCAGAATCGAAAAGCAGGCTTGCAATTCTGAAATTTTGCAGTATTTCCAACCATCCTGAGCTGCTTCTTGACCCAAAAAATTCATCTTTTGAGATCTGTCTTCTCTCCCTGATGTTTATGACTGAGAATCATGGGACACTATGACTTTTAAAGAAATAAACTTGGCAGTGAACCAGATAGCAATGGAGAGACCCATGAAAGACATTAGTAGGCTTCAGGATAGTAATAATAGGTAATGGCTAGAATTTATAGAGAGCTTTAAGATTTGAAAAGCACTTTATATATTATCTCATTTCATCATAAAGATGTGTGTAAAAATGCCATAAAATTTATTATTATCCAGGAAATCTATGATTGGAAAAGGAGGTGGGTCAGCCATGTGATAAGACCAAGGGACATCAGATGGACATGACAAGTGCTGTACTGATAGACTGGAAATATTAAATAGCCTAGAAGGAGTCCTCTCACGTATTGGCCAGATCTTCTATGGAGGATGTATGGGAGCACGTGAACAAGAATTAACCAGGATGGGGAAGGTAAGGCAGGGTTGTGACACACATAGCTGGAGGGAGTGCCTGTAGCAGTGACTCCATATATATTCCCTGGAAATTTTCAAGTTTCCTAGCAACATTATCTGGGGAGAAGGGAAGAGTTCCAATCCCCCAGGGGTTCACACATTAAATAACAGCAATAGAATAGTAGAAGGGAACTCAGAGATCATATGTTCTAATCCCTCCATCTTACAGATGAGGAAACTGAGGCCAGTGTCACAGGGCTGGTTAATATATCCCCGAATGGCAAGGATTTTACTATTGGGACCTCATAGTATACTTTCCTTCGAAACTCTCTAATGTACTTGTTATGGAATAACGTATATCACCGCAGTGGATACATCGTCATATTGACCTACTTCCGTTTTGCCTCCACTGTTGAGAACTTCATCCTGGAATTTATGCTGTCTCCTCATAAGGAAGGAGTGAATTCATAAGATCATAGATTTAGAGCTAGAAGGGTCTTTAGAAATCATCTAGTCCAACTCCTTCATTTTATATGTGAAGAAACTGAGGCCCAGAGAGTCTAAGTAAATTGTCCAAAGTCACACATGCAGAAAGTGAAGAACTGACATTTGAACCTGGGTCCTCTGACTTCAGATCTAGCACTATTCCCTTCGCACCATGTTGCCTTCTGCCATTCATATCTGGGAATCCCTAGCAACACTACATTGAGGATAATTATTTTTTTTTGTTCTTTTCATTTACATTGGTTTGTTCACTTTTATGTTGCTTTCTTGGTTTTGCTTACATTATTTTGCACCAATTTTTTTGTCTTCCCACACTTCCCTGGATTCTTCATATTCATCAGTTTGTGTGGAGCAGGAATATTCCCAGGTTTCATTGCAGATAAGACATGTCTCTCTCTCTCTCTCTGTCTATCCACATACATACATACATTTATATACATGTGAGTATCTATATCTATCTATATCTATTTATATATCTTTACATATATATGTGTAAATATATGTATATATATGTGGAGAGAGAGAATATGAAAGAAAGAGAGAGAGAAAGAATATGAAGGAGAGAGAGAGAGAGAGAGAGAGAGAGAGAGTGTTTATGAAAGTGCGAAGTCAAGGGTGATATTGAAGTTATGAGCCTGGATGACTAGGAGGATACTGTTGCCCTTGACAGTAATAGGAAGGTTTAGAAGAGAGGAAGATTTGGATAGAGAGATAATGAATTCTTTTCTGGACATGTTGAGTTTGAGACACTTACACGACATATGGTCTGATATAAACAAAAGGTAAAGTGGTACTAGAGATCACTAGACAGACTGTTTAGGACTAGGAATCATCTGCTCAAAGATGATAATTAAGGCCGTGAGAGCTCAAGTTCCAAAATACTCAGGGAGGAAAGGGAATAAAATCACTCCTTTTTGACTGTTTAATGCTGTTCCTTTCTTTGGCTTGTTAACATGATGAGCAACAACTAGGCCTGAATTAACTTCAGAACTCTCCAATTTTTTTAACTGGGTGGAATAAGCAAACCAAGGTAAATAACTTACTATTCAATTTCTCACAAGTCAAACCAATGTCTGAGAGGATCCAGAGAGACAACGGGACTCATGGGTTCCAAGGAACAGAAAAATGATAGAGGGGCTCAGTGCTTGTAGATGCCGTTTTGGTGGAGTTATTTCACCATAAAGGAGACCCTGTGGTAGCTGCCAGTGGGGCTAAATAAGAGCTATAGCTTGTAGATAGATAATCAGCCCCTAAATATGGACAATTAGAGCTGGAAGGGCCCTTAGAGAACACCTAGTCCACTCCTATCATTTTAAAGAAGGTGAAGCCCAGATATATGAATCAAATTTCTGAAGATTAGGGTTAGACTTCAAACCTAGCTCATTCACAGCCCAATATTTGTTCTGCTGCCTCAGTATCCCACTATTATCCATGCAAAGGTATAAGACTATTGCACTCTGCACTCCCCTTGACACACATACCATCAGGTTGTATTTTTGTGCCATTTTCTTCCACAGGGTTACCCTTTATAGTCATGTTCACTTCGTTGACAGATGTAACAAGGTAGGCAGTATTGTTGAGGATGCAGTGTGACTCTTGCCCATCACAAAACCGGTAGAAAGGACAACACTGATGATGGCGAAGGCCTATGAACCCAAGTTCTTCTTAGTGAGTGGAAAGAGCACTGGTTCTGTTTGTTTGTAAGTTACTCGGCCTCCCTGGATCTCAGTTTTCTCATAAGTACAATAAGCAGGTTGGGCTAGCCTTACAGCTCTAGATTTATGATCCTATGACATGTGGTAAGATTTCAAGTAATGAGTTTTGTACTACCCTACACCAAAGATGTAAATTCAAAGAGCTAATGAAGTAGGGGTAGGAAGGTACTTCACAGGAGTTTATACACTTGGTCTTTTCCCACTAAAATAAATAAATAAATACCTACCTACCTACCTACATACATACATAAAAAAAAATAAAGATTGGGAAGAAAGATATCTATTTTTTATAATGGAAGCCCTTACCATGAGTGCTATTCCACCAAATCATTGTAGTCCCATGACACACACATGTTCACTATAAAGACATATACATGTGTACGTGTATATATAACCAGTAATTATTGAAGGACAGCAGGAATACATTATCTCACTTTTATATATTGTATTGTGCCTGTAGTCTGATAGAACTAAAATTTGTTGGCCTACTGGGCATAATAAAAAGCCCATTCTTTAAATCATGTTTCTGTCTGATTAATAAGGGGAATCCTATCAAGGTTAGAGAAAGCAAGGAAGAAATAAAGCAGTGATGTCCCCTCATATTTTTTTTAACAATGTGCTTCTAAGGCCCAGAGAATCTGTACGTTTTAGAAATAGAAAACAAAAGAATGTGTGGTTGTATTTATGGTGACTTAAGTATGTATTTTAGAAGAATAAAATCACAAGGTTAGCTGGTACATATTTAGCATCCGAAATACAAAAGTAGAATGTATTCCCACTGTCCTTCAATAATTACTGGTTATATATACACATACATATATGTCTAGATAGCAAATGTGTGTGTTTTGTCATGGGTAAACAACGGCTTGGTGGAATAGCAATTATTTCCTGCTCTGGCTCATTTTACACATGAGGAAACTGAAGCAGAGTTGAACGATTTGCCCAGGATCACACTAGCAAGTATCTGAGGCCACATTTATACTCAGGGGTTCCTAACTTCCTCTGGCCCCCACACCCTATCCTCTGTGCCACCTAGCTGACCAACTCCCCCATTTTACACATAAGGAAACTTGCTTATGGTTGCACAGGGAGTAAGGGACAGAGACTGGATTTGAACTCAGGTCTTCTGACTCCAAAACATGCCTTCAATATCAGAAAAATGCAAACAACCTAATGGGTGGAGTTAAGTGGCCATTCTTTACATTTTGTTAGTTTTGTCTACAAACAGAAGATCTTGAAGGCTGGGAAGGTGTTTTGCTTTAGGGTGGCAGCTGATTTTTTTTTTTTTTAAAGAGGAGTTTTAAATATGTCTGTGACATCATGTCCTTTAACAATGTATGGTATAATTATATGATATATCTGTGCACTGTAAAATGCAAGGCTAGAAAAAACATATAATTGGTAAATTGGTATCTACTACCTGTGTATAATTATCTGCCTCTCCTTTGGTTCACACTATATATATACCGGGTGAAGGATGTCTGGGTTGTTGCTGTCTTTGTTGAAATGAAATAATAATGATTAATATGCCAAGACTACAATGTCATAGTAAAGAAATAGTGAATTTTATTGCTTGGATGTTTTTATTTCTGGTCTAATGTGATATGAATGAATTTAGCCAACGCTAATGGCAATTTTTGCTCTTGATTCTCCTTCTTTCAACTGATGGTGTGGTTGTTTTTGTACTAGATCATTTTGTCCCAGTGATGTTGTTATTTCAAGACTTTGGCAAGAATAACTAAATTAGGGAAATTAATCTGGAACTTGAAAACATGGCCAGTTTCTAAGATTTTCTCTAGAGTTAATTTGGAAATACGGCCTTTGTGAATTCTTTGATGAAAGTTCCAGAATTTCCAGGTCTTATTATCTTCTGATTTAGGGCTGGATTAAGAGGCCTAAGAGACTAAGCAATGATAAAGAGGTAAGGTAGATTTGGTGTGAAATCTTTGTACTTTATGCACAATGGAGGTGTGAACTAATACTTGGTGACAAAGAATGTTAGCTCTGAGGTGGTCCATTTTCTAAAGACATATATGCTTGTGGTACTATTTATGTTCCCAATCTCACAAATTGAAATGGTACACACAGAGAAGGAAGGAACCCATTGGGATGAACTCTCTCATTTTACAGAATAGGAAACCATGGCCCAGAGAGATTGCTAAAGGTCACCCAGGTAGTAAGTAGTGAAGCTGGCATTTAAACCCCATCCCTCTGATAACTCATCTAGTGCTCTTTCCACTCCACCATACGTCTCTCTGGCATTGCCTAACTCTAGCCACTGTTCCAATTAACAGAGGCGGAGAGGTACAGTAGAAAAAAATGTTGAATTTGGAGTCGAAGAACCCGAGTTTAAATACTGGCTCTGCTACTTTCTCTTTGGGTGACCGTAGTGAAATCATTCAGCCTCCTTGAGTTCCTGTTCTTCGTCTGTAAAATGAGGGGCTTGACTGTATGATTTTTAAGGTTCCTTCCAACTCTAAATCCAACTGGACTGTGTGTATAAAAACTTGTATTAAACATATTTTTCCCCTTTAGCCCTTTCCAATTAAGTCACACCTATTAGGGGTTGGTCTTAGGCTCTACAATAAATGTGTTAGGTCCATCCTGGAATTATTAGCAACTTTCCATTGGATAATTGTGGCTGTAGTGGTCACAGATGATGCATCTGAGATGTATACCTGAATAGTATGCTTGGGCCCCCTCTGGTCCTGGCAGCCTCAGAAGCCAGTGTCTTGAAGGAATCTCATAGATTTGTTTGTCCTTTATTGTGCACCAAGGTTTGAGATACACATTCAATTCATTTCAACAAATGTGTGCTAAATATACAATATATGCCAAGAACCAGGAAGGAGAGGGTGGTGCCACCTAGCTGCCCAGAGTCACATTGTAGAAGTCCTTAAATACTAGGATAAGGAGATTCTATTTTATCCCAGAAGCAATAGGGAACCACTGAATATTTTTAAGAGAAGGGAAGTAACATGATCAGGCCCTTTTCAGGGTGGAGGATGTATTGGAGAAGCTAAAAAGACTATAAATCTCTTCTGTTAAAGAAGGTCTCAGTTTCCTTTGGTGAGCAGGAAAGAGGAGCAAAAAAAAAAAAAAAGCTCTTTTGTGTGTTTTGGGAGTATAGGGAATAAATTCTGTATTGTAGTCTAGTGGAAAGTGTGCTTAATTGATTATCAGAAGACTTGGGCTCAAATCCCAACCCTTCTACTCACTATAAGTAAGTAATGCTTGTTGGATATGTCAAGTTATTGCTCTGGCACTGTCTTCTCACCTATAAAATGAGAGAGTTGAATTAAGTGATCTCTACTGTTCTTTCTATTTTTAATCTTATGATCCTCTGATGCTATTTCTAATAAGAGGACATCAGTGAGACTAGCTGTAACACTTTTTTGATATGTGGAACTGTAGTTAACAAAAGCAAAGTATAGTTTAACAATTATTTACTAAACTTGTCCTATATGCCAAGCTTTGTGATCAGAGTCAGGGATGGGAAGATAAAAATAAAACAGATTCTGTCCTCACAGAGCTTATATGCTATAAGAGGAAAGAAAAATTTATGCATTCAAGTATGTGATATGCACATATGTGTGTATATATAAATATATATATATATATATATTTATGTGTGTGTATATACACATGGTAGTTCTTTATCTGTAAAAACTATCTTTATCTGTTGTTAGATGAGATGGTCCTTGAAGTCCCTTCAGGCTCTAAATGTGTGATCCCATAAATCCACATGCTTAGTCAATAAACATTTATGAAGCACCTACTATATGCCAGGTTCTATGTTAAGTGCTGGGTTTACAAAGAAGGGCAAAGGACAATCTGTGCCCTCAAGGAGCCCATAATTGAGTGGAATAACCTGTTCCTTAGCGCTTTGGCTTTACCAAAGAAAACTGAGCATTGTATAAGTATCCAGAACAATTTCACTTATCTTTTCTAAAAAAAAAAAAAAAAAGAGTCTAATGTGAATTAATGAAAATTCTTGACTAAAAAGACACTTTAGAGAAATAGGATCTATTACTTTCTACTAGTAGTAATACCGGTTGGTTGTTTTCCTTCATTCTCAAAGAGGACCAAAATGACATCACTATGCTTGAGTCAAGACTCGATGTGTCCGACTGTGACTGATCAGGCCAATATAAGCTTGGAATACTCTACCACAGGTCGGGCACAAATAGTCTGTGTCAATATTTGGGGTGGATACTCCAAACTTGAACATTCTACTTTTCCTTTGAGCTGTTTCAATTCTGCTTTGCTCATAGGGCATGCCAAGCTGAGCGGCCCTGTGCCAGTGCCTCCCATGTTACACAATCAATTCCAAAGTTCTTTACAGGGATGTATACATTGATAATGAAGTTGATGAACACATTGCCATATACATATACATATATTATATATATACTCCTATCTGTACTACGTCTGTACCTATACTTGTATTTATATCCGTATCTATACCTGTTTCAAGAAAGTGGCAATTGAATTGAACTTGAATGAAATCTAACATGGAAAAACTACTACTAGAAAGACTGACTCCAAAACATCTACAAACATGTCTTAGAGGAAGACACAGCTTAGGCACAAACTCAACTAGAATTACTAGAACAGATAGAGGAAAATTTTTTAAAAAGGAAGATTTTTTTTAAATGGAAGATTTAAAAAATACATTTTTATTTATTTTGTTAAATATTTCCCAATTAAATGTAAAAATTTTTCCAATAATCAGTTTTTTTTAAAAAAATTTGATTTCCAAATTCTCAACCTTCCTCCCCCTTCCTTGAGAAGGCAAGTTATTTGATATTGATGATACATGTAAAGTCATGCAAAACATATTTCCATATTAACCATGTTGCAAAAATAGATATATGGACAAAAAAGGAAAACAATGAAGAAAGTAAAAAAAAGTATGCTTCAATCTATATTCAGAGTTCATTGGTTCTCTCTCTGGAGATGGATAGCACTTTTCATCATAGGGCCTTTTGGATTGTCTTGGATCATTGTCATGATGAGAGTAACTAAGTCTTTCACAGTTGATCATCCTTACAATTCTGCTGTTACTACGTACAATGCTCTCCTGGTTCTGTTCACTTCACTTTGCATGGGTTCATATAAACCTTCCCAGGTTTTTCTGAAACCACCCTGCTGATCATCTCTTACAGCACAATAGTATTCCATCACAACCATATATCACAACTTGTTCAGTCATTCCCCAATTGATGGACATCCGCTTAGTTTCCTATTCTTTGCTGCCAAAAAAAGAAACTGCTATAAATATTTTTCTACAAATAGATCCTTTTCCCCTTTCTTTGGGATACAGACCACTGGTATTGCTGGGTCAAAGGGTATGAACACTTTTATAGCCCTTTAGGTATAATTCCAAATTGTTCTCCAGAATAGTTGGACTAGTTTTTACACACGCCTTCCAGCATTTGTTATTTTCCTTTTCTGTCATGTTAGTCAGATAGGTATGATTTGGTTATCTCAGAGTTGTTTTAGTTTGCCTTTCTCTAATCGATAGTGATTTAGAGCATTTTTTCATGTGACTATTGATAACTTTTGAAATCCATCTATTCATATCCTTTGAACATTTATCAACTGGTAAATGACTCTTATTTTTATAAACTTAACTAAGTTCTCTATGTATTTGAGAAATGAGTTCTTTAATCAGAGAAACTTGTTATGAACATTTTTCCCCAGTTTGAAGGAAAAGTTTTTTTTTTAAGTTTAAAAGTTTTTATAAATGGAATGAGAGTGCCTGAGGGGGAAAATTGGAAATGAGAGATACGGAAGAAAGAATTGGAAAGAAAATCAATAGCTTGACCCAAGAGGTACAAAACTTTGCCCAAGCAACAAAATCCTTGAAAAGTTGAATGGGCCAAATAGAAACTAATGACTATATGAAACAAAAACAAATATTAAAACAAAGTCACAAGGCTGAAATAAAATAGAAGAAAATGTAAAATGTCATAACAACAACTGACTTGGAAAAAAGATTTAGGAGAAACACTAAGAAAGATTGGACTATCTGAAATACCATGGCCAAAAAAAGAGCCTTGGCACCTTATGTCAAGAAATCTTTAAAAAAAAATAACAAGAACTGCTCAGGTTTCTTAGAACTAAAGGGCAAAATGGAAATAGGTTATCTCCTGAAAGAAACCCCAAAATAAAAACTCCCAAGAACACTATAGCCAAAATCCAGAACTTCTAGTTTGAAGAAAACAATAGTGTAACCAGTCAGAAAGAGCTCAAGTACCAAGGAGTTACAGTCAGGGTCACACACCATTTAGCAGCCACCACTAGAAAGCATTGGAAAACTTGGAATATGATATTCCAGAAGGCTTATAGCTAAGAATAATTTACCCAACAGAACTGAGTATAATACTATTGGGGGAAATTTAAAGAAATAGAGAACTTCCAAGCATTTCTGATAAAAGAACCAGAGCTGTGGAGAAACTTTGAAATTCAAATACAAGAGTGAAGAAATATAAAAAAGGTAAACAAGAATGAATAAAGATGAAATACCAAAACAAGGGTAAACTGCTTATATTCAAATACAGGGAGATGATACATGTGTCTCCTCTGAACCCTATAATCATCATGGTTCATAGAAGGAGTCCATTTAGACAATTCTGGGAGTGGTTCTGTTATGTCTTGAAGATTTTAAGAGTGAAAAGAGAGGGGAAAAGGAATATATTTGGACAGAGAAGGGAAAATGGGGAAGGAAAAAAACTTAGAGGAAATTCACCTTCTTACTTAATCAGGGTACACAGGTAGATATTAATACAAAAAAGGAGGAGAGAGTCAAGAAAGAGCAGCTGACATTTTAACTTTACTGTCATCTGAACTGGTCAAAAGAAGGAAGCATATACACCCAGGCACAGAGTTGGGTACAGAAATATATTTCACTCAACAGGGAAGTAGGAGGAAAGGGGAAAAATGGGGAAGAGTGTTAAAGAGAGGGTAGATTAAGGGAGGGAATAGTTCCAAGCAAGACAAATTCTAAGTCATACAAAAATATTTATAACTCTTTTTGAGATAGCAAAAATAGGAATCTGGTTGAAAACTATAGATAAATAAATTTGTAAAAAATAATAAAATAGTCATCTCAAAAAAAAATTAATTTGGTGTGTGGCAGGGGAGGCAGTACTAGAGGATTAATGATGAAACATGCTACCCAGCTCCTGAAAGAGAGGTGAAGGAATGAGAATGCAGTGAGACAAATATTTTTTAGGACATGGCCAATGTGGACATTTTTATTGACTGTATATGTTTTTTAATGGGTTTTGTCTTAGTGGGTAGTGGGGGGCGCGGTGAGAAGGTGAATTTTGCTGATTAGAACAAAAAAATTTAAAAGGAAATTTGATTAATTGAGTCAAAAGGATATCAAAAAGATAATTTGAATAATTATCTGATTAACATAATAACCAGCCACAATTCCTGAGGACCTAGAAGGAAACATTCTGCCTACCTCTTGATGGAGAGGTGATGGACTCAGAATGCAGAGACATTTTGTTTTAGACATGGCCAATGAGAAATTTTGTTTTTCTTGACTTTAGATGTTCGTAAGAGAGGTATTGTTTGTCCCACTTTCTTAATTGGGTTGGGGTGGGGGGCGAAGAGAAGTGGGAGAGTGAGAAGGCTAATTTTTGTTTGAAAATAAAATAAAATTTAACTTAAAGAAAAGGGGGAAAAAAACCACTGCTGGGACCAAAAGGTGGGAACACTGTACTCACTTACTCTCCCTATAGGGTATCTTTGCTCTAGAGCCAGGCATGCAATCTGTACTGAGCTTGGGCCTGGAGGAACCTGGACTCTAATCAGAGCTGGGTTTGGTTCCCTTGTCTCACACACTTTGGAGCTTCAATCTGCCCCTCCCTCATGCCCTACAGAAAAATTATTTAAAGCTTATATTTAGGCTCACAGTTAGGGTTTCTTCAAAAGGGAAAGCTTAAAAGTGTGCTTTTTGTACTCACTGTACAATATGAATCAGATATGGGGCAGGTAATTATTTCCCACACACGAAAGGAATGCTAAACGCAAAGCACTCATAAGTGTTCATTTGACAAAATACAAACTTAAAACAGGCTACAGTAACTTCACTTATAACTTCTATTACAATCTTCTGTCATGTTAATAGTTATACCTTATCTGAACATAAAGTAGTTTGGTAGAATTGCTAATTAGGCATTTTATCTCTACCTCAACACTGTCCAAACAATCCCAGGACATGTCTTCTGGTAAAATGTCCAGACTTGAGCCAATTATTCTGTGGGTAATCATACTCCATGACACAGAAGTTTACTCTGCCAGAAACTTGCTCCACTCCCTGGACGCAGGTCCTATGGACCTCTCATACTCACAAGGCCACTTCCAAGACTGGACAGGTCCATTTCATGGACCCACAATGAAAACATACAAGGAAGGAAACTCAAAGGAGAAAAGGTAGTCAAGGGCTCTGGTGAAGAAATTAGACTCAACCTTTTGAAGAAAGTTCCATCAATTAGAACAGGATGTCAAAATATTAAATTATTCTATCTAATGGAGATTGTTTGTTCACCTTACCCTCAATAGCTGAGCATTGGTCTCAAGTTAATGTAATGCTGTTTAGAAAGTGATAATTTGAAAGTCCAAGAATCTAAGATGTTTCAAACGCAAGGAAAAGAGCTACTGGGTAAATCATCCTGTGTGATTCTCCTGAACCCTTCCCATGTTTTTACATAGGTAGAATGAAGTAAAGAAATATAAAATTATCAAATATCACCTTGAAAGGGAAAAGGAATAGCCACCAACAGGCAACTTGAACCTCATTTCTAGAAAGGTGTGGAAAGTAGTCCAAAGCTCTTTCCCCTTTGTTATATAGTGGTTGGGTAGAGGGAGAGGGGGCTTCCCCTATTCCTAGGCTGTGCTAATCCTTCCAGTAAATCCAGGCCTCCATAATTAAAGATTATGCTGTGGTAATAGCACAGAGACCTCAAATTTTTGCAGTCTAGGGGTGCTGGGAACCATGAAATTCAAAAACAAAAGGCACAGGTCTGCCTGGAAAGAATTTGACTCAAGCCTTCTTTCAGTCAAAGACCAGGTTTATCATAATATGGGTTGGGGAGGTCTAGATTCGTGGTTTGTATTGACAAGCCAGCCAGATTCTTAAGGGATCTGAACAGTCTAATGGGGGCAAGATGTACACTTATATACAGAAAGACTGTGAGAAGATCTGGATGTGGTCAAGGAGTGGCCAATAGCTTGGAGTGATGGGGAGGTTACAGAGAAGGGGTCTAGTTCGAATTAAGAAGTGGCAAAATAGCCAGGGTGGGGCCAAGTTGGGGAGGGCCACAAAGAAAGGGCAGTTAAAAGGATTATACTGGGATGGGCCCGGTGCCTCAGGCAAATGCCAGAGACTTGGCTTTGCTGGGTTGAAAGTTCAAAGAGGGGAGGAGTGTTCAGAGCCCATACCCCTTCAAAATGATATTTGCTTTTTAAATGCCATCTCCCATATTTTATTCCTCATTTTTCCACCTATACTTCAAATGCGTCACTATGAATGAACTACAAGTCACTTCTATTAAGAGTATAAACCCATAAGGGAACTGTTTGGCAAATCATTGGACTTTGAGTGGAAAACTTCTCATTGAAACTTTTGTAGCATATTTCCAAATGGAGGGAAGAAAGAAAATATCTTTCTTAGTACCATTTGCTTACTGGTTGTAAAGAAGGTAGGTGATAGGGCTTCTGAAGAGATAATGCTTGGCACTTTTACAGCATTGTGATGCTGACGTTTTAATGTGAGATCTTAAGGAACTCACATAAACTTCAATTAAGTTTCACCACATACCCATGAAGTAGTTGGTTATGAGCTCTGTGATATGCCCAGTGTTGCATAGCCTCCCTGTGACTGAGTCAGAACTAGAAGGAATGAATCTCAGACAGAATTTCACGTGCATCCCTGTTACTATATTACCTCATGATTCTGCCTCCTAGTTAAAATTATGGGATGTGCACACCAAATCCACATCCCTTTCCTTTCCTTTTTTTTTTCTGGTGAGGTAAAAATTCTGCTTAAATCCCTTCTTTGATGTGGACTATTCTTGGTCCCAAGAGAACTATTTTTTCAGTGAAGGGATTGGAACAGAATTGCCCAAGCAATTGATAAGAGAGAAATGCAGAGTTTCTATCTTAAGTTGGAATGGACATTGAGAGGGTATCTACTTCAATCTCTTTTGAGATGCATGATGTTTTGAGATGCATGATGTAAAGCATTTAGACATGGTTGAGTACAAAATGTAGTCATTATTTTAAAGCATGCCGCTGCCGCAGATGTTGGCTCTGCTACTTATTCTCGGTGTGACCTTGAACCAATCCCTTAATCTAACTGGGTCTCAGTTTTCTCATCTCTAAAATCAGGGAGCTGAACCACATGACCTCAAAGATACCTTCTAGCTCTAAATCTATGATTCTACGCTATCACCAGTAATAAAATGGATCTTAAAATTGATAAACTCTATGCTATGAGATTGCCTTTATAGATGAAATCACCTCTTTCAATTGGTTAAGTATTAATTATTATTTAATAATTATTCCCACCACATCCTAGGTACTGTGCCAGTTTCTGGGGACAGAGACAAATATGAAACAGTCACTGTCCTCAAAGAACTTGTATTGGAGGGAGGGATGTAGGACAACATGTATATAAGAAATTAAATGAAAAATTTATAGGAATATGGTTTAAATGAAGGACTGTCAACTAGTCTGGAGGACAGAAGAGAGTGTGATAGGTGTGACATATGAGCATAGATTTGGAATCAGAAGGAACCTTTGAGGTCATCTAGTCCAATTTTCTCCTTTTGCTGATGAGGAAACTGAGGTCCCAAATAGAATGACTTGCCAAAGGTCACACAGGTGATACCAAGTGACAGATGAAGAATTTGATCAGTGTACCTCACTGCCTCTCTGAAGGAATAAAGAGTGATGGCCAACCAAAGAGCTTCATTCTAGACATCCAGCAACTAGACTTAGACTCAGTGGGATTCTGAAGGAAGTCATTTCATCAAGTCAGTGACTTGATGGAAACAACAGAAATAATGATTGTTCTGATTCTGAGGAAGATGTGGAAATTGGGTTTGTGAATGTGAAGGCTGTGTATAGAAGCAAGGCATCTGAGAATAGTCTGTGGCCCTGAATGCAGGTTAAGTGAAGAGTCCTTGGAAGCAAAAGACCCAGCTGGTTACAGAAAGGTGAGTTGCATTTGAAGGATTCACCTTCCAATTGCCATCTAGGTTACCTCTGTTCCAAGATTCACTCCCATTTTGAATAGATTATTTCTCCAGGGAAGTCCTTTTGGTGTTTCATAAATTATATCTTCTGACTAGGTCTAAGGCTTAATTTACTCTCTGAAAAACACTCTTATCATACATTCTATAAAGTACCACTATAGATCTTAATTTTGGACCTACAATCAGGAAGATCTAAGTTCAAGTCTCACCTTAGATACTAGATGGGTGACATTTAAATTGCCATTTGCCTCAGTTCCTCAACAGTAAAATGAAGATATAAATAGTACCTACCTTCCAGGGTTATTGTGAGGAAAAAATGATGTAGTATTATAAAGTGCTTCACAAACCTCAAAGTATTATACAAATGCTAACTAGTATTACTATTGACAATAATAAACAGTGATGATCCAGTTTATAGATTGTGCCAATTGCTCCTCCCCTTCCTCCTGCTTTCTGGCAATTTCATGCTTCACCACATCTCTTTGAGAATCAGGAGAAAGAGAAAAGAACATCTGACTTAAATCTATTGATTTTGCTATGTTGGGAGAGGGAGTGACACTATTGGATTTCATCATTCCCTGCTCTCCTTAGCTGCCATTTCCCCTTCGGGATCTGATTGAAAGGAGTTGGAAAGGACCTTAAAAATCACCATATTCATCCTTCATTTTTATACACACAAGGAAACAGACCCAAAAAGAGTAGCTGGACAAGTGTTAGACTTCAAATGCGAGGACTTGGGCTCATTCACCCAGGTTCATTTATTGTCAGCGTGACTTAGGGCAGGTCATTTTCTCTCTGGGTCTCAAGTTGTTCATGCATAAAATGAAAGGGTTTGACTTGATGATCTCTAAGGCTTTTCCCATTCTAAATTCTATGATTCTATTGTAATGTGTTTGTCTTGATGTGTTTGTCTCGACATGACTCACAGGGAAGCAAGAATAGACATCTCTAGGATATCCTTCACTCACCCTTCTCTAAGAGAGACTTTAATTCTTGTTAGGAGGGGAAGCAAGAGATTGGGGTCAGAGGCTGGCCACTTTGCTCTTCTCAGAAAGAGGAGGTACTAGACTAGAATTATATCTATTTGCTCTCTCAAATATTATTGGTCTAAGGGATATCATTTTTTGAATTCAAGCCAAATTTCTGATCAATATTCATTAATGGGGATAGAAGGGGACCCAAACTTTATATACAAGGCTTGATGCCCTTTCTACTAAATACCAAGTTCACAATGCATACACATAGCAAATAGTAAAGAAATCTATTTATCCAAGTAGATAACAAAACATAAATCACAGAAAGTATATATAGAATGAAAAACCTCTCCCAAGGTGAAAGAGATAGAGAGTCCCAGATCTTACCCAAGTGATAAATTCCCCAAAGTCTCTAGTAATACAAACTGAGTATAGAAATATGGTAGAGACTTCAAGTTTCTCTAGGACAGGTAGGTGGCACAGTGGATAGAGTACCAGGCCTAAAGTCAGAAAGACTCACCTTCCTGAGTTCAAATCTGACCTAAACATTCCTAACAGTGTGACCCCGGGCAAGTCACTTAACCCTGTCTGCCTCAGTTTCCTTATCTGTAAAATAAGTTGGAAAAGGAAATGAAAAACCACTCCAGTATCTTTGCCAAGAAAACCCCAAATGGGGTCATCAAGAGTCAGAAATGACTGAACAACAAAAGCAAGCTCCTCTCATGTCCACTTTCTTACTAGGGTCCTTTTCTCCCTTCAGTGACTTCAAGGGAAGTTGACATTGGACGTCTATCCTCTTGAAGCTAGAAGCTAGAGGAATCCTGGATCCTTCTCCTCTTTCAACCATGTGAATCACTGATCTCCACCAATGATGAAAGAATTCCGTACCACTGGGCTTTGGGTTACACTACATTTGTTTCAAGGTCACAGGTTGAATTAATGACACAGGTAAGAGAGTACAACCTGGGCTTCTTTTCACAGTTTATTCATTTTATTATTTAAGGTTGTTTTCAGAATGAATCTCCAAAATAGTATTAAATGTAGCAGAAAAGAAAAAGAAACTTCTTCTGAACCTGATTCCTATAGGGCTGTTATTTATTAATTCATTCAGCAAATATTTGTTAAAATGTGTACTGGATGCAGAGAAATGTGCTAGACACCTGGAGAGATAAAAAGCCAGGCTTTTTGCAGACTTCTTGCCATGGACAAAAGCCAAAGAGTGATACCCGACCAGCTTTCTTTTTTCTATCTTTCTTTTTTTTTTAAAAAAAAAAAATTTAATCCACTTGAGTATCTATACATTAAGAACTCCAGACCTGGAGTATGATTTTTACTACATTGAGCAAAGACAACATATGGAAAGTATAGCTAACATCCGTTGTAATGTGGATGACAGACAGACAATTAAACACTGAAGTCACTTTCTTCACCGGTCCAGATTTAAACATCCAATTTAGAAATTAAAATAAAAAAAAAAATCTCCTAGCCCTAGTAAATGTCATTAGTCATTCAGTGCTGCCAACTTTGTGTTTCATCAAGAAGTCAGCTGAAGTGGGAGAATGAAAGAATGAATTAATGAATGAATGAACAACCTTCTCACATCAGTCCCTCTGGTCTTGAGGAATAGTTCAACAAATGTTGTTGTTGTGGTTTCCCTTAGGACAGAGAACTTGATTTCCCCTAAGTGTTTCACACCTTTAAGTCAGAAGACAACAGTGCTCCAATTGCTGAATTGACAACAGGCAATGTGCAATTTATGATTATTTACTTTTTGAGATCTGGATGTAATTGCCCCTGTCATGGATTCTCCCGCTTACGTGCCAACCATAAGAGAAGTGTGTTAAAGAGAAAAAGAAAAGACCAGCTTTTGTTTCACCTCACCAAACTCAGATTTTCCTATCGATAACACCAAAGTGAATTGATGACTTTCCACATCAGGTCAAAACACCATGACTTTGTCAGAATAGGAGGCAAAATGAATTGAAAGCATTCCATAGAAAAGTCTCTGCCTTCAGCTTGGTGACATAAATCTCCACATCATTAACAGGAATGCAGTGGGTTCATCTAAATTGTAAATCAAGAGAGGCAATCTATAAGCTAACTAGAGCACAATCCATTTACAAATTCACCTTGAACTATATATGGCTCATGGGTACTCTCTGATCCTATTGTGAATCATCGCCCAAGTCTAGTCCAAAGGATTCCAGAGAGTCTGGGAACATTCCAAGGTCATGCTCTGTGGCATTGCATTTACCCCAGGGTGAGTGAGGAGGTACAGTTTCGTCCATTGCCCCAAGAACTCCCCAGTGGGAATTGTGCCTGATTCTCATCTCATGATTGGAATGATATTTCCCCAAGCTGGGGTGGAATGGGACTTATATCTCATCAGCCTCTTTTAGGTTCCCTCTAGGTTTGTCCTGGTCATTGGTTGAATTAGCATTAAGGTAAGATACAGATAGTTTCAACAAAGGACTATGGAAAAGTTCCAATGATGCCAGGTGTGAGGCAGAATTTCTAGCCATAAGAAGGCTATGGCTACACTTCTGTCAATCTGGAAAAGGTAAAAACAAGCAAACAAAAAAAGACCCCATAATACGTTACTTCACAGGCTGATGGGCAAGTGGTCATTTAGTCTCTGAGTTAGTCTAGTTTACATGTTAGCCTTTGCTAGCACTATTCTCCATGCCACCTCTTCTCACCTGTTGAATCTTACCCACTCTTGTCACATAGAAGGCAGTAAGTAAATGTGAGTTTACTTGAAGCAAATTTTTTAAAAGCACATTCAAATGGAACTTCATCCAGGAAGCCTGCCTTGATTCCTACCACCCCCATTCACTTTACTAACTACTTTTCCCTCAGACCTTACTTCCACTTTGTTTCATAACCTTTTAGAGTACTTACTTGTTTTATTTTATATTTTATATTTTTTATTATATTTTAAATTATAACTATCATATCACATGATGATTATTTGAAGGAAATAGGATTGTTTAGCTTGCAGAAGAAGAGACTCATGTGAGGTATGATAGCTATCTTCAAGTGACAGATGTTCTATGGAAGACTCTTTAGATCTGTGTTTTGCCTCAGAGAATAGAACCAGTAGCACTAGATGGAATTTGCAAAGAGGAAAATTAAATTTTGATATCAGTAAAAACTTTTTAATAATTAGAGTTGTCCCAAAGCAGGCTACCTAAAAAAAAATGTTGGCTTCCCCCTCCTTGAAAGTCTTCAGGTAAAGACTGAATGGCTCTTTGGATGTTATATTAGAGACACCTTTTGGATCTAGCTTGGTCTAGATGGTCACTGAGGTCCTTGTTGTTTCTAAAATTCTGTGTTTCTGTGTTGGTGCCTGTAGTGGTAATCAGAGAGGGGCTTTTTGCTGTTCTTCTCTTAAGTGCCTTTAATAATTCTGGCCTTTGTTTGAATGGGGCAGGTAAAATGGAATCTTTTTGTCTTGGAGTATTTCTTAGCACTAAGACAATGTAATGGTAATCAGGGCAGGACATTTTGTTGTCTTCTGTGGAATGCTGAGGTAATTAAGTACTTTTGATGAGTCTTGTCTTTCAAATGTATTGGCCAGCAAAATGGGACTTTTCACTGTTCTTTGTTTGAGTGCTTCTTAGCACTGAGGTAATCAAGTGCCCCAGGGCCCAGAGACAAGTATATAAGATCTGAGATTGGTATGTGACTTTTGGGGCTCACTCATGGAAGGAGTCTTGAGACCCTGGGCAAGCTGTTGTAACTGCCTCCTGGCTTTGCTAACTCAGACCCATTGGTTCTTCTCTGGTAACTATGAATTGTGATTTGGTCTGTTTATATTGTCTCTGTTTGTAATTTGTTTGTATTTGCTCTGAAGTCCAGGGTGCTGGCTTTTCTGCCTGAACTAAATGAATGATAAATGTATGTTTGATTAAAGTGAAATTGTTAACCCCTTAAAGTTGCTTTCCCTAGAAAAGATCAAAGAACCTGCACTGGCAGCTCTTGTTGCTCATCATATTGGGTCTTATACCTCAGCAGCAGCTACTAGCTGAATTGTTGTTATAGTGCCATATTCTCCTACTAGACTAAAAATTATAAATTTGTGTGTTAGTAAAACTTTACCCAGAACTTCTATTAAATAATTCCTAGATGGCTCTCTACACACAGAAAATGTTTAACGTTTTTTGTGTATTATATTTTGGATATGTGTATAGGTACTTTGCATATCATTTATGTATAATAATACATATGTGTATATATGTATGTGTATACACACACATATAATTGACTATTTTGTCCATTTTACTGAGTTATGAAGAAAGCTGATATAACTCAACGATGTCAGGAATGACCAATCAATTCTTTCTCCTTGTCCTCTGCTCCTAAAGTCCCTACAATGATTGTCAACTACCAGTTGAACAGAACTCAGCCATTTTCAATGGAGTAAAATAAAAATCAGTGAGCCTCAAAGTCTTCTTAAATGTCCTATGAAAATGATTTCAGGACTGCTGTCCATTTAACAAAACATTCTGCTCTGAAGAGGACCCCAAGGAACTGAGAATTTATATCCAAGCACCACCTCCTTTCCTCCTCCAAAGACAGACAGACCTGCTGCTATATCTAAGTGAGTAGTAAGTGAACAACAATTTATCTCAAATTTTAAAACATTATTTACCAAAATGTTGATTTGTAAGGGAGATTAAAACATTGAAATGTCAACCTTGATCCAAATCTTCAAAACTAGGGGGAAAAAGCCCGGGGAAATTTCCAATGCATACTTAATTGGAAGGCAGTCAGTATTAGCATTTTTTGCTATTCTATTCTCTCTATTAAGCAGATTTTACTTTTTTATTTTCTCTTATTTTTATTGTCACTTTTTGTTTTTACATCATATTAATTTTCAAATATATCATTCCCTTTCCCCTTACCCAGTTATTTGTAACATTATAAATGTACTTATTGATTAGAAAAATTAATCAAAACATCAATTATGTATGATCATATATGCAATATTCTAGATTTGGTTCCCCACCCCCCAACCCTTTAATGAAGACAAGGAAGTGAATTTACTCTTCTAATCCAGGATTGGTCATTAAAGATGAACAGCATTTTAAAATTTTATTGTTATTTCCATTTCCATTTGTTATTGTGCCTATTGTTATGCTGGTTTGGCGGACTTCACTGTATCAATTCATATTTTTTCCTTATATCAAGAAAGTACTTAAAAAGTCCAAATCATTTTTCATCTCAGTGAAAACTTTAATTGCTTGATTTTATTGCCAGCATCCACAATAACATCAGGTAACTATAGTGGTGTGCCACTGTCCTCAGGATTCTGTCAGTCCCTACAGGGCCTTGAAGGATGGAGACATCTTTTGATCCAGCATGCCCAACATAAAGGTAGATTACCTGACACTCATATTCACAGGCCTTCAGTTGTCTAACTAGGCCTGCATGTTGCATGCTATATTCTTCTTTCACTTTCTTCCTGGTGATAGAACGCTATAGTCTCATCTCTTGCAGAGGATATTTGTTGTAATGTTTTGGCTAGCAGCTGCTGTGGGGGTGAGAGACCAACACAAGCCCAACAACAAGAACGCTGCCAGCACGGGTTCTTTTGATCTGCTTTACTAAGGAAAGCAATGTTAAGAGGTTAACACTCTTATTTCAATCCAACATACAAATATCGTTCACTTAGTTCAGGGGATAAAGCCAGCACCCTGAACTTCAGAGCAAATACAAACAGATTACAAACATACCAGATACAATTCATAGTTACCAAGAAACCAACATCTGAGTTCAGGAGCTGGGGAGCTCATACAACGGCTGGCCCAGAGTCACGCACCTCTCCTCCTGTGGCTCTGAGCCCCAAGCAAATAGCTCTGTTCTCTCTTTTTATACACTCTTTAGCCATCATCAAATGTCATCTGAGTGACCAGAACTTAGGCTCCTACTATTGGCTCTGGTCTTAGCAACTACCCTTAGGACCCTGATGGCTTCACGCCCACATAGGCTTAGCACCTAGTAATTAAGGGTTTGGGCCTGGGGCTTTGAACTTAGTAAGGCTCAATCAAAGAGATTTGATTAATTTATCATTCTAAAACAGTAAAAAAGTCCCAACTTAATTGAAATTACAATATTGCAAGAAAAAAGTTATGGAGGAGGCATAGTCAAGGTCTCTACGTAAGTTATTTACTGTGAAGCAAAGGTGAAAAAAAAAGTGGTGAGTCAGAAGTCCTCTCCAATGTCTGTGATGAATGCTGCTTCAGTGCCAAGGCAGTGAGTGCTGTAGGAATAACCACGAGTCTTTGCATGTACATGAATGCACAATCAAAAGCAAACGATGGAGCTCAGAGTCAGGACAGAGGGACATTTGAATTGTGTTTTCCTCTTGGAAAGTATCATTGCCAACCAATGTGAGTCAAGTTTCTTCCTCAGTTTCTGGCCTGAGACCCACCATAAGGAATCAAGAAATTCTGGGTATTTTAGACCTTCTAGATAATAAATAACTTCCCTTCCCTTTCCCCTTAACAACTTGCTTCTCAATCACACTATGGAAAGGAGATTTAAGACACATGGTAGTTAATGAAGACATCAAAAGACACAGTTTACTGAGTGGAGGTATGACTGACAGTCTAACATTAAAAAGACTTAAAGAAGTTGTTGAAAAATGTTATCTTTCCAATGGTGCATATTCAGACTTACCTGTCAAAAGCATATTTTTAAACTCCCCCTTAAGTCTCAGTTCATCATTTTGATATACATGCTCCCATAGACAATTTATTTTACCTTTTCTTTTAAGCACTTTTACTAACATAGCTCATTGTGTCTTTAAAGGGCAATTCAAATGTTTTGTAGGAGGGAAGATATTTCAAAGAATAATAAATCTATTTCATTTTTTTTAAAAAAATGAATTATACTGCTTCCCTTGCTGGGCAAACAGTCTCATCTAAAATCTATCTTTTTCTCCCATTAGGAAAGAAAAAAGGCCACTACAGGTTTAGCTAAAACTTCTCACACTGGACAAGTTGGAAAGAGCTCTTAGCCAAGATCTGGAACTTGTTAACTGGTTTTCTTTTGCCTGTTTAAAATCTCTCAATGGAGTGACTTTTGCTGAGTGATATTTATTTACATCTGATTCTTTCTATTGGAGGTTGGGGTAGGGAAATATACTATTTTTCCCTATCACAACCAGACAACTGTTTCTGTGCATTTAATCAGTTTTTAAAATGAAAGGGAGAGTAGTAAAACCTGCATTCCATTATGAGTACCAGCCCAGTATTGAGCCATCGTTTCCTCTTTTATTGCAAGGTAGTAGTATCGTCTTGATGTCAGCACATCAAGTATATAGCTTTGCTTCCATAATATTGACCATTTATGGGTGGCACGCATTCAATATATAATAACTATGATAAAACTAGTAGAATTAAAACCTGAGTCAACACAAAAATCAATGCTATTCATCTGCTCTAATTTTTTTTTACTCCTACTAATGGAAATACTAAAAGAAATCCATTTAAAACAAGATAGTATGAGATAATCTATAATTACCGCCCTGGAAGATTATCTGAGGAAGTCATAAGATTCTCTAAATGCTTTGTTTTGTAAAATAATCTAACCTCCCCCTTTTATATCTATGGTGTCCCTTTTTTGGGAGGGGGACTAGTATCCCAATATATTTTCCCTTCTTTTGTCCTCAGAATCAGTGGGAAAAGCATATTATTTTCATTGCAGCTGATGGAGAAGCAAGGGACTGCAAGGAGAGAGCCAAGCTTTCATAAGAGTTCATATAAGGGGAAGTTGACTTGCAAACAATGACTCAGAAAATCTACATTTTGAATTATATTGTCTCACCTAAAAACACATACTTTTTCTTCATTACTGTAACTGAATCATTATGGGGTTGTTTCTGGCCTAGAGTTAAAGATGAACAATTTCACTCTTAGGAGCCACTTCCTTCCTCAAAGATGAATTGGGTGAACCCAGAAATCCATTATGATTATTGCTGAGTAATGAGATGCAGAAAGGGAGTGAAAGAAATCATCGAGCTCAATGACTCTCTGGTCATAGAAGCAGCTGTGGTAAAGTATAGAAACAGCTGACTTCAGAGCCAGAAAGACTTGGTATAAAGATCTGTCTTTATCCCACACTGATTGTAAGTCCCATTTCACCTTTGAGTACCCTAGGCCAGGGCTTCTTAAATTTTTTCTATTTGTCACCCCTTTTCAGCCGAAAAATTTTTATATGACCTTGGGTATGTAGGTATATAAAAAAGGTAGACAAATCAAACATTTTTTGATAATAAATCATAAAGAAATTTATTTTAAAACAACTTGGTATACCACTAATTTTACCATTTATTAGAGATGAAAGCAAATTTGCATACTAGTGAGATGGATGTGCTTGTTTATTTTTACATAAAGAATTAAATCCTGGAGGAATATTTGATATTGCAGGACATAGAACACCTTTAACATTTTTCAGAGTTGATCGATATTTTGATTTTATAATCGTCAATGCTGAGAACACCACTTTGTCCAAATACATGGTATAAAATGGCGGAAGTATGTTTAGGGCTATTTCAGAAATTGTCGGAAATTCTGTCCTAATCCCAAGCCAAAATTCATTTAGCAATTTCATATGTACAGTAAAAACACCGCAATTCATACCATACAATAGTCTCGAATCTGAGCCAAGGTATTTCTGACAGCATTTGTTAGCATTGCGGTGTGATGGCATGTGTAGTGCAAAATGGACATGTTGTATGGTTAGAAAGAAGGCTGCAGTGAAGTTGCACGATACAACACGAACAAGTACTATGAGAAACCCCTCAGATTTGGTTTGATTTTGAATTAATTTTTGGTTGTTGAGCATTCAAAAACCTTTTACTATTGCCAAATTTTTGGCGACCCCACATTCAGTCACGACCCACAGTTTAAGAAGCACTGCTGGGCAATTCCCTGGGAATATAGGAATATAGAGACAGCACCAATCAGCCCTAGGAAAAGGAGTTACTAGCATCAATAAAATCACAGATCCAGTACTTATCTCTACTCCTATGATCAGTTTAGTGATTTTTGATGGTTTAGTAATTAGAGTGCCATGAAATCAAGATTGAAAAAAACTAAAAATGCAACACAACCCGTTCTCTGGTTGGAACTTACAGATTGTAGCAACCCTTCTAGTGCCCTAAGATTACACCAAAACTTCTCTACACCTAGCCACACGAAGAGTCAGGATCAACTTTAATACACAGTCTCCTATTTGACATTTCTTATGGCCATAAAATGAATTTATCCATTTTTTAGAAATGGAATTTATTGTGCTAATTTAATCTTAATAAATCCTGCTTTAAATGTTTAGAAAACTTGTTTTAAATTTTCTATGTTATATGACAAAAACATAAGGAGGTAAATGGATGTTTTGCATTCTGCACTTACAGGATTTGAAATTCAACATAACAATTGGAGCTAAAATATGAGTCTAGGATAAAGAAGGGCCCACGGAAACATGAGTCTTTAAAAAAAGGGTTTATGGCCCTTTGCACCAAGAAATTTAAAGTCTTCAATTTTATGAAGTGTCTGAAACAAACTCAACATATGCACAAAGCTCAAAGACCTCCATGGGTATGAATTTTAAAACAGTGCTGTCACCAAAACTGAAGACAGATGTTAAAAATGGCTTATTTCTTGAAACTGACAACTTTATTGCTACAGGGTCCTCACTCAAACAATCAAATAAATCAAAGGTACTGGTTTCAAATGCTCTCTTTGATACTTACCACTTGTATGACCTTGGGTAAGTCACTTATCTTCTCTGGGACTCAGTTTCTTCATTCCTAAGAAGAGGCAGCCTATAAGATGCCTTTCAGCTCTTAATCTCTGATCCTATGACTGTTGGGTTGGAAACAACCTTTAGAAAAAGCAGCCAGTGGAATTCCCTCACTTTATGGGTGAGGAAACTGAGGTGGAGAGATGCTAAGTGATTCTTTTAAGGCTTCTACTGACAAGAATGGGTATTCTGTATTAATTGGCAGTTATTCCATTCATTATATTTTGGAACCATTATATGCAGAGCAGTGTGCAAGGCAATGGAGTAGGGAAGAGTGATAGCCTTGTTACTCATACCTCATCAGTACCCTCTGCCCCTCTGATGGAGGGTAGAGCCCCAAACTCCTCCACTTGAGGACAGGGATCAGGACAGACATTTCCTCATTTCCCACCTGGCTGCACTCATTTTGGATTCCTGTGGCTTCTCCACCATGCCACCAGGCTGGTTACCATCCACCCTTCCCTTCCCTCCCCCCCCCCCGCCCCCACCCTTTTTAGGCTTCTTTTGTGTGTCATCTTCCCCTGTTTGATTCTAAGCAACTTGAGCACAGAGACAGGCTTTTTTTTCCCTCTCTTTATCCCCAGCACTTAGCGCAGTGCCTGGTATATAATAGATATTACTAAATGTTTATTGACTACGTCTATGATTTTATTGTTAGAAAGATAAAAAGACCTAATTTTTGCCCTCACCAAGGTTACAATTGATTGGGGCCCAAAATATACACAAATGATTAAAAATGCCAATAGATGATTGTTGTTGTTTGTCCTTCATTCTCAAAGGGACCATGCCATCAGAAAGGTGATGTTATGACATGCAAATGAATTCAATCCAAGCAAGGGAGAGTTGTGCAAAGTCACCAGTCTCATTTTCTCCTCTGGAGCCATCTGGGTCCAGTGGTGAGATATAGATCAAGATGACTAGAGATGGCCCTGGATGCAATGGGAGCAAAGAGATATAAGAGAAGTATTTAAAAAGTTCAATGGCAGGTGTGACAAGAGAAAGATCATTTTCCATGGGGGAGCAGGGAGGGTTTGGTGGAAGCCACATTTGAGCTGGGTTTTGAAGGATAATAGTGATTATGATAGTAATAATAGCTTATGTTTATATAGGACTTTAAGACTGAAGTATAACAAAACTTGTGAGGTATGTAGTAGAACTAGTATTACTTTTTATTTTGTAGACAAGGAGTCCAAGGCTCAGAATGACTGGCCCAAGGTTAGCCAACTAGTAAAAATGTCTGCAGTCACATTTGAATCCAAGTGTCCTAACTCCAAGTCCAACATTCTTTCCACTACACTTCAGTAGTGAGAGGAGGAAGGAGGTGTTTCCTGAACAAAGATGATCTCTACAATGAAACACATACCTCAGAATTATAAATCTAGGAGACCGTGTTAGAACAAACAAATAAAGCAAAAAAAGCCTTGCTTGAAATACTGTACCTTCAATCTTTCTTTGACATTTTATCAATATTAACTTTCTTCTTAATCATGGTGATTTTAAAAAAGTCAGGCTAGACTGTTAAATGATTAGTTAATATTTATAACATTAAATAATCTGTAGCCGATAAAACTTGCTTTGAAGCTAGATGTATTGAAGTGGAAATCATGTGAAGTTGTTAGACCTGACAATAAGAAGTATTTCATCTTTATGTAATTTTTGTGCTCATGTCTAATAAGTAATATTTATAGGATTCCATATCATGATGAATACTTATTCTATAATCAATAATACTTTCAAAGTTATATGGAAAAATACCTTGTGTGAATGTATAATGAATAGTACTAATAAAAAGCTGCATATATAAAATTAAATGCTGGGCAAAGTTATCTTTTTCCTACTGAATTTCACTGCAAACAAAATAAAGGAAAGTTAATAATAGAATAGAGTAGAATAATAAAAAAGTACACATAAAGCTTTGGAATGCAGAGTAGATTTCCAAGGGAATTGCATGAAAGGAATCGTAGTTCTCTTGTAGCAGCTGGAAATTTCCACTTCACTTGGAACTTTTCAGGGTCTGAAGATGTTCAGACCTTCAGAGTACTAAGAAGCTGCTCAAGATACCCCAAGAATGATCCATAACCATGATTCTTAATAAAAACTGCTGCATAACAAGCAATCTATATTTACCAGCATACAAAGTTTTCTAGTTCTATGCAGAGAGAAGCAAGGATGACCAAATAAAATGACTACTTTAGGACTGACTAAACCTTAATTGTAGTTCAAGCTGGTTTAGTCATGCTCATGCTGGAAAACATCAACCTTTCTGTCTTGTGCTCATTTGTAGACAATAATTCAGACTGTTATGATTTGAGGAAGAGGAAAAAAATAGGACAATATATTGCCTGGGTTTGAATTCTGTTTGAGTCTCTGACTCCAGTCATTTTTAGTATGTACTTCATCTGGAGTAGTCCCCTAACTTGCATTCATACTCAAGGAGTGGGTCCCCAGAGGTCAGGTGCTACCTTGAGTTCTAGTGGTGATCCTGTGAGTTTTCACTCCTAACACTTAAGCTCATGAGCTCCCACTGGTGTGCTTCCTGTCAAAAAGCAACCTGGAGATACAATTAGTTCTTAGCAAAGGTATTTATGAAGATTCTATAGTAGGAAAATTTGTTTCAAAACATTCACTCCATAAATATGGGGACATACTCTCCCACAAATACTCAGTGCTCCTGAAAAAAGGGGGTTTAAACTTAGAAGACACTGGTAGTGAGGCACATATGTAGGATACACATGATACAAAGGTGATTCACAAAGGTGATTCACATCCCCTAGTACTACAGGACCTGAAAGTCTTTTCTCTCTTCATAGCACAATCCCTAGAGTTTGCTTTTCTCAGCTGCCTAACTCTTGATAGCCAGTGGTTGTGATCTTTGAAGCTGCTTCCTCCTTAGTTTCTGTGTATCTACATCCATCTGGAATGTGCCTCTATTCCCTGATGGATGCAGTGTCTCCTATTGTTCTAGTAGCTCTCCTTCAAAGTTGCATGATTAGTATGTATGTTAAGGGAAGATAAATTCTCCTGTCTACTGCTGTTGACTTCTCTAGGGGCACAAAGGTTTTCTCTGTAGCTTCCTCTCACTCATTCAGGGATCAACTGTTCAAGGTGTGGTTATCCTGAATACTTAGGCAATCACAGTGTTCATTTCTCAACCTAATCAGAGAAAAATTTATATGTGATTAGACACATCTCTACAGTCAGTTTACTACCATATTATTATCTTGTGATTATGTGATAGGCCTTCTATGATCTTATCAATAGAGATGGAAAGGGAAAATTCCTTCTTTACTTTAGCTCCTCATCTCATGGGGCATATGGTTTATAGTCCTCCTTCATTTCAGGCAAAAAAAATCATCTATCTCCCTAATGTTTTATTGGTTGTGGAATCATTTCTTCCTTCCCTAGTTTAATTGAGAAAAGTAAGACTTTCTTTTCTTTTCTCTTTTTAAATTATATTTTATATTTATTCATTCTGAATAAATGGGTACATCCCTTCAACAGAGTAGAGGAAGAGTACAAGGACTCAGAGTAATCCCAGTCCTTTCACTTTTTTATTATTTTTTTGAATTTTATCATTTTTCATTTAATATTTTAGTTTTCAAAACTGATTTCCACAAGATTTTGAGTTACAAATTTTCTCCCCATTTCTACCCTCCCCCCATTCCAAGATGGCATATATTCTGATTGCCTCATTCCCCAGTCAGCCCTCCCTTCTGTCACCCCACTCCCCCCATCCCCTTTCCCGTTGCTTTCTTGTAGGGCAGGATAGATTTCTATGCCCCATTCCCTATATATCTTGTTTCCCAGCTGCATGCAAAAACAACTTTTTTTTGAGTATCTGCTTTTAAAAATTTGAGTTCCAAATTCTCTCCCCTCTTCCCTTCCCACCCACCCTCCCCAGGAAGGCAAGCAATTCAACATAGATCACACATGTATCATTATATAAAACACTTCCACAATGCTCACATTGTGAAAGGCTAACTATATTTCCTTCCATCCTATCCAGTCTCCCTTTATTCAGTTTTCTCCCTTGACCCTGTCCCTTTTTGAAAGTGTTTGCTTTTGATTAACTCCTCCCCCTATCTGCCCTCCCTTCTATCACCCCCCCTTTTAATCCTCTTCCCCTTACTTTCCTGTGGAGTAAGATACCCAATTGAGTGTGTGTGTTATTCCCTCCTCAGGTCAAATCGGATGAGAGCAAGATTCACTCATTCTCCCTCACCTGCCCCCTTTTCCCTTCCAACAGAACTGCTTTTTCTTGCCACTTTTATGTGAGATAATTTACCCCATTCTATCTCTCCCATTCTCCCTCCTCAATATATTCCTCGCTCATCCCTTAATTTGATTTTTTTTAGATATCATCCCTTCATATTCAACTCACCCTGTGCCCTCTGTCTATATTCCCTTCTGTGTATGTTCCCTTCAGCTACGCTAATACTGAGGTCTCATGAATTACACACATCATCTTTCCATGTAAGAACGTAAACAAAACAGTTCAACTTTATTAAGTCTCTTATGAATTCTCTTTTTTGTTTACCTTTTCGTGCTTCTCCTAATTCTTGTATTTGAAAGTCAAATTTTCTATTCAGCTCTGGTCTTTTCATTGAGAAAGCTTGAAAGTCCCTTATTTTATTGAAAATCCATATTTTGCCTTGGAGCATTATACTCAGTTTTGTTGGGTAGGTGATTCTTGGTTTTAATCCTAGCTCCTTTGACCTCTGGAATATTATATTCCAAGCCCTTCAATCCCTTAATGTAGAAGCTGCTAGATCTTGTGTTATCCTGATTGTGTTTCCAAAATATTCAAATTGTTTTCTTTCTGGCTAGGAGTTTTCTTTTTGGGATCTTTTTCAAGAGGTGATCGGTGGATGCTTTCAATTTCTATTTTACCCTCTGGTTCCAGAATATCAGGGCAGTTTTCCTTGATAATTTCTTGAAAGATGATGTCTAGGCTCTTTTTCTGATCATGGCTTTCAGGTAGTTCAATAATTTTTAAATGATTTCTCCTAGATCTATTCTTCAGGTCAGTGGTTTTTCCAATGAGATATTCCACATTGTCTACCATTTTTTCATTCCTTTGGTTCTGTTTTCTAACATCTTGATTTCTCATATAGTTGCTAGCTTCTACTTGTTCCAATCTCATTTTTAAGGTGGCATTTTATTCAGTGGTCTTTTGGACCTCCTTTCCCATTTGGCTAATTCTGCCTTTGAAGGCATTCTCCTCATTGGCTTTTTGGAGCTCTTTTGACATTTGGGTTAGTCTATTCTTTAAGGTGTTATTTTCTTCAGTATTTTTTGGGTCTCCTTTAGCAAGTCATTGACTTGTTTTTCATGGTTTGCTCGCATCACTCTCATTTCTCTTCCCACTTTTTCCTCTACTTGTCTTACTTGCTTTTCCAAATGCTTTTTGAGCTCTTCCATGGCCTGAGACTAATTCATATTTTTCTTGGAGGCTTTTGATGTAGGCTCTTTGACTTTGTTGACTTTTTCTGCCTGTATGTTTTGATGTTCTTTGTCACCAAAAAAGGAATCTAGAGTTTGAGTCTAAGTTCATTTTTGCTGCCTGTTCTTATTCCCAGGCAACTACTTGACCCTTGAGCTTTTTGTCAGGGTGTGACTGCTTGTAGAGTAGAGAGTAGTTTGTCCCAAGCTTTAGGGTCCAAGTGCTGCTGTTTTCAGAGCTACTTCTACTCCACTGTCACCCCAGGCTCTGTCAAAGCAGTGCTCCTCCTCCCCCAAGACCTGCCAACCAGTGCCACAATCCAGATCCAAGCAGGGCACAGCAAGAGAAACTGCCTCTGTACCCACAAAGTGCTCCTTGCACTCCCACTGTGATCTGCTGCTATATTCCTCCCACTGTGTGAGCCAGGGACTCAGGAAGCAGCTGATACTGGAGCTCTGGAAGCAGCCTCAGGAGCTTCCTTCTGCACTACCTCCACCACCTCCAGGGATGGGGCTGGACCGCTCTCACCTCGATCCTGCAGTTTCCCACTAACCTGCTCTTTGGAGTTTGTGGGTTGAGAAGTCTGGTACCTGTCACAGCTCAATGATTCATGGCCCTAAGGCCTGTTCTGGCTGGCTGACTCCAGATCCGGTCTTTGGCCCATGCTGGGCTGTGCTCTGCTCCCAGCACCATGCGATGGACCCTTCCCAGTGACCATCCAGGCTCTCCTAGGCTGGAGACCTGTTTCCCTCTGCTATTTTGTGGGTTCCACAGCTCTACAATTTGTTCAGAGCCATTTTTTACAGGTGTTTGGAGGGATTTGGGGGAGAGCTTAAGCAAGTCCCTGCTTTCCAGCCACCATCTTGGCTCCACCCCCAACTTTCTTCTATTTTAAACCTCTATGGGATCATCATTAAGAGGATAAAATAACTTTCCAGGTAACATTCCATTTTCTATCTGTAGCTCTGCTCAGTTTCCATGGAATATCATGCCTCATCCAGGATGAGCTGATCACCAGAAATCTTGTCACTATGTTGATTGGCTCAATATTTGATACTCAACACCTTCTCAACTCCTTCAGTTGCCTCTCCCCTATGATTGGAAGACTGGAGGGCACAGCAATAAACTCCTTCTAAAGCCTTCCTTTATAAGGGTCTCAGAATGTGCAGAACTTTCAAGGTAACTTCATTTTCTATCAGACTTCATTAAACATCAGGTCCCCTAGATGCCTTCTGGGGCCTTTTCCAACTTCCTTTTATGTGTAGTCTTCACCCATTAGATTATAAACTCCTTGAAGGCAGGGATTATTTTTACTTTTTCTCAGTGTCTGGCACAGAAAAGGTACACAACAGATGTCTTTCGAATTGAATTGAATAAAGTCTTTACCCTAAACAATGGCCATAAAACAGAGATGGACTGTGTGGTATGGCACAACAACAAAGATTCTTCCCCTAGTGACTGGTTACCTAGCATAGGGAGCAGAATGTATGTCCTATGTCTTCAGGGTGCATTCTGCTTGCCACTAGTGATTCCAGAAATGCACCTGTCTGACAGCTAACTTCTGTTGCCTGAGAGAAGCTGCACAAGTCAGGCTTACTAAAGAGCCACCACTGCAGTAATTAATCAACAGTGAGTTTTACAACCTCAGCGTTTAAGAAAAGGTTCCGGCAATTCTGTGTTGTACAGAAGTCAGTGACTGTCATACCCTGTTTTCACTAGCAATGGTCCAATAGGGTGAAGAAACAGAGACATTCTACAGTAAGAGGAGGATATAAAACTAAAGAGAGAAACTAGGCCGTGAAGCCAAATAAAGCAATAGAAAAGAAGATACCAATCCACTACAAATGGGAAAGCAGATTTCTCAAATCCATACATCGACAACTTGGCATCTGTAAATAGTGATAAACATCATGAAGTACAACTTCACAATCCTAGGGGGTAGGGGGGATATGTTTGCTTTTTGATAACTATGGATTTTCTAAAGTCAGTAATTATTTGCAGTGACCGGGATAACATTTATTCCTGAGATTTTTGTTCACAGTTGTTTATGCTTTAATAAAGACTTTTCCATTAAAAATTTGGTGGTTGAAAGTTCACTAATATAGTTTATACTCCTAGGATAATTCATAAAAATGTTGATTTATGGGGTATGTGTGTTCAAAAGTTGGGTGATCCTCAAAATTCCAGTATAACAACGCTTCTGATGCAAAATCTCAGCGCCCGCAAGGACCTTAGGGCTATCCAGTATATTAGCTTAGGAATCATCCCTTAACAAATGGTCATCTATCCTTTGTTTAAAGACTTAAAATGAAGGAGTATTGACTATCACCAAGAGAACCCATTTTGCCTGGGGAGAATTTTATCGGGAATTTTTTTTCTTTAAATTGAGGCTAAATTTGTCTATTTGTAAGTGCTGCCCACTGTTTCTTGTTTTGCTCTTTGGGCTAAGCGGAACAAATCCCTTTTCCCATCAGCCCTTCTGTGCTTGTGAGGAACTACAATGCGGCCTCTAAAACTTCTCTTCTTCAGGCTAAACATTCCCAATTCCTTCAACCAAAGAATGATTTTGTAGCCTTCACACATTATATGAGCTTAATTATGGATAACCAACAGTCTAACTCATCAAGTGCTAAAATACCTATGCTGAACTTTGAGAAAATACAGCTTGTGAAATGATATTCTGGATATTAAAATCTTTAAAATGTGTAACTTAGGGGTTTATTATGTTTAGCTTGTGACCTTATGAGGCCAATTTACAGGTTCCAAATTTGTGGTAATTCTATTTCAAAGTACAGTTATGATATGTATGAGTGATGATGAGATGATGAGACCCCCAGTTAAATCTCTATAACAGTAGATGGGGATTGGGATCCCAGGCCTATAGTAGAAAAGGTCATTCTCCCCTATGTGGGCTCCAGGGCTCTCTCACAGCATCCTTCACACCATGAACAAAGGGGCACAAAGAAATACAAAGGACAATATCAACTGCAGGTTTTTGTGAGAAATGCCAGTAGATCTATCAGATGCAGTCTTTAACAGAATTTTTTTTAAATGCTTAGAAATGAGTGCCAGTTGTGCCTATCTGAAGTTAGGCCTGGGAATGGGATCAAGGCCTCCAATTCCTGTGTATCATTTTTTTACTTCTGTTCAGTGCTTTTTGCCTCTCCAGTCTCCCAGAAAGAGGCAAAGATAATCTAATCAGAGTAGCACTCCTGAGTAGCACTGTTGCTCCACAATTCTAGGATGCCCCAACACTGCTCTGTACTTCCTACTATAAAAATATATTCAAAGCTCTCCTCGAAGGGGAAAAACTCCACTCTTGAGTCCTGATCTTGTGTTAGTGTCCTCTCTTCCTAAACATGGAGGAAATACAACTCCTAGCCTCTTTGCCCCCCTTGCAGTGAGACCAGTCCAAGCCTTAGTAGGACTGTTATATATGTAAAGAAATAGTAGAGCACTCTACCTCCATCAGGTTCTGAGTCATGAACCAAATAAATAGTTACTGGTGGAGGTGTGAAGATTTCCTTGTTTCTACTAAAGACCTTGATTTAATCACTCTGTGCTGAGACTGAACAGAGGCTTTTTTCATTGCCAGTAAAAGATGGCATTCTAAAGGGAGATCTGGGACAGAAGTGAAAGTACGCCCTTGTTTGAGCTTGGTATTGCTATACCTCAGGGATCTGATGTCCAAGAGTGATTTCAAAAGCAGGATTCAGCCATCAAAATGAGCATAGAATTGATTAGATTCATGGGAGAATCAGATAGCCATCACAGGATGTTACCTAGAAGGTAACATTTAATTCCACTTGACTCCACCAAAATAAAATGCTGCCTGAGGAAATGGGAGCAGCAGTCCAAATAATTCAGGCAAAAGTGCATTTTTTCATTTTCTTTTAATTATTTGGATAACTATGTAACAATTTTCTTTTCTTTTAGCTATGTAGGCCAGCCCCTAGTAAAAAATGTTCTTTATAAAAATACAAAAGATTTTATTTTTTTATATTTGTGTACTCAAAGGGCTTTGATAGTTGGATGGAGGGGATATGAACAGAAAGGAATGTTGAAGACAATGCATGGCTGAGAATATATATATGTGTATATATATACATTTACATATAATATATACATGAAGATTTATAAGCACATATATACACATTTGCATATATGCATGTGTGTATGTATATGTGTGTGTGTGTGTGTTTGTGCATGTGAGTGGGTATGTGTGTGTATGGTGGATAGAGAGCTGGCCTGAGTCAAGAAGATCTGGGATCAAGTTTCATCATAGATAAATGCTGACTTTGTGAGCCTGGGTAAGTCACTTAACTTCTCAGTTAAGCCCTGGCAATCCTCTAAGACTATAAATTGCAGTGCAGGTACCCATGAGTGTTAGTGTGTGTATGTATATAAGTATATGTACCTATATATATATATACACAAAATCAAAGCCTCATATGCATATATATATACACATACCAAACTGAGAATAAATTAATGAGATTGCTCAACATAATCATAGACTCTTAGAGCTGTAATAACCTTAAAAATCATCAATTTTTTATTTTATACATGAAAATACTGAGGTCCACAAAGACAATGATCTTTTTAGTTTTTTCAATAGTTTGTCAGGGATATTATCTTGAATTAAAATACTCTAATAACAGGGTCAAGCAAATTTTTGAAGAAAAAAATTTTCTCATGGAGCAAAAAGTGACTTAAAATTATTTTTTATGTTACTGTCTTCCTTCTTTCTTTCCTTCCTTCCTGTGTTCCTTCCTTCTTTCCTTCTTTTCTCTTGGAATTCCTCTACTCTTCTCCTCTCTCCTCTCTCTCACTTGATGCCTACCTGTCTGTCTCTCTCCTCTCTCTCATTTTTAAAAGGAGATTCCCCTTCTAGCTATTGATCTTTCAGAAAGAATAACTCATTCAGCTTTGAATCTCTTTCTTATCATGGACCCCTGGATTGAGCTGTTTTGATTGGTGAGTGATCACAATCTGAATGAGACTGCCATATCCAACTGACCTCAGACCACCAAAAGATCCTACACCCCATCAGGTCTAACTCCTGCCTTCTTGCCATTCACCCTGCCATGCTGACCTAACTGCCCCTACACACTTGGCATCCTTTGCTCTAGGCAATCAGTAGCAGTACCAGTAATCAGAGCAATCAGAGCAACACCACCATATGATCCTTGTTCCTGGATGTTGCATCCTTTCAATTGACTTCCCTGTGGATCGAATCACTATTCCTGTGATTGATTTCCCCATGCCCTTCTCCGGCTCCCACTCCCATACATAGGTTTTCTCATCAGATAGAATGCAAACTTCTTGAGGGCAGGAACTATTTTGTTTTTGTATTTGAATCATAAGTGCTTAGCTTTGAGCCTGCTGCAGAGTAAATGCTTAATGGTTTTAAAATTATTTTCAGTACACACAATCAGAGCCTCTGATCCATCATATTAAGCATTGATTATTTAAGCAATTAATCAATCTGCAAATATTTATTAATTGCCTGTTCTGTGTCAAGCACTGTTCTAGTGCTTGGGAATTCAGAGCAAAACAAAGCACTCCCTAACCTCAAGAAGTTTCCATTCTAACTGGTGAGACAGAACATATTTAGATGTTATTAGATCCCATAAACTAGCTGGCCTTTATTCATTTCATGATGTTTGGTTTATAGTTGCTGTGCTGTTTCTTCTGGTGTGCATGAAAATACATTTATTTCTTAAAATTTTTGTAACTGAAAATTTCATTTTCCCCTGGCAGTGCAAATGAATTGAAATTGCTTGCTAGAAATTGTAAATGTACACATAGACATATAGACATTCCTACATACCTGTATTAAGAATTAAGGCCTCTCCCTACTCCTCCTACCTTGTTCCTCCCCCCCCCTTCCCCCAAGTTGTGGTCACTATGTATAGAAGACTGTTTCCCTTCTCTGTAGAATCTGATGTGTCATTTAAGCACTTCTCTCAAAAGGCTTGTGATTTCTCACATATGAGAACACTCCCAGGTGATTCTCCTAGAAATGGCCAGGAAATTTAGAAGTAGACATCTTTGGGAATATTCACTTATTGGTTACTATCCCATATACCTCTGGAGTTCTGATTATTCCTTGCTATCTTTTGCTTTCACTCCTAAAACCAGTTCTTCCTTTCAATTATAACTTCATAGATAAGTGTCTACCCGGCCTTAAATAGTCTCTTGGAACCTGGCTTCATAGGTAATGTCTTTCATATCTTCCTTTTTCAGCAGGACTCAAGTACTGCTTATTAAAAGAGACATGCCAGAGGGAGGGGGGAAGGGAGGGAGGCACCTGTGCCTCTGGCTGGGCAGAGAAAAAACTTCTTGGGAAGTACCAGTATCTGATGCTTACCAAGGTCTCTAAGAACCAGGTTGGTGGTTTGTTCCTAGAGGGGCTGATGTTTATGTTGCTTTCACTATTGATTAGTAGAGTTTGATTGTATACATTGAGAAGCATAAGTCGAATTGGTGTTTCCATCATATGTAACATATGTAATGGTAAGTTGACTATAAGTATGCATGGTGCATTACACATCCCTTATCAGCTTTCATCTTTCCAAACAGAAGAGTTCTATCCTTTTAGCTCATCCTCATTCAGACATGTTTCATTACCCCAACTCTCCATGGTCATCTAATTGCCCCTTAACAGAATGTTTGCACCTTTATTTGCTTTTTCTTGACCAGAGCTATATGCCATGTTCCCGATGCAGGGTCATTATGATTTTTTTAATAAGGCTGCCTGGTGGGCAAAGCCCTAGGCTTAGAGTCAAGAGTGATGCTTTCAAAACCCAATACTAACATGAAACAAATGTATGACATTGGGCAAGTCAAATTACCTCTGAGTCTCAACTCCCCCATCAATAAAAGTGCCTTTGCAAGCATCAAAATGCTACACAAATGTGAGTTATTTTTCATACCAATAAGAAAAGATTGTATTTTCTTTCCTGTCATGATTAGAAGGCATATCTGAAGTTAGCTTTTTTCAATTCAGAGTATTTAGGATACTTTTATTTCAGATTAACCTTTTTAAACATGTGGTGGTGTTGTTATTGTTTATCCTTCATTCCCAAAGAAGACCATGACATCATTAAAGTGATGCCATGACTTGCGAGTGAATTGGATTTAAGTGAAGGAGGGCTGTGAAAAGTCACCAGCCTCACTTTCTCCTCTGGAGTCATCTGGGTCCAGTGGCAAGATATAGATCAGGATGACTGGAGATGGCCTTGGATGCAGTGGGAGACCTTAGCCTTTTTCACCAGTTAGTAGCATCTAAATAGAGGGGTTAAAGAACTGGGAAAGTAATAAATCAGAAATAGGTTGACTAGGTGTAAATGTGAAGGAAGTTTACGTTTAGGCAAAAATTCTGCCTTATACAGTAGTTGGCTAATACATTTTGTGCAGTTCATCCAAAGTACGGAGCAGAATATATTCCCCTCTGCTAACTCTGGCAACAATAGGGAATCTGCATAATATAAAATATATCAATCAGCTGCTGATTTCTTACTAGGGAAATACTTACATAGGTTTTTTTTTCCACCTTAAATGGAGTATGGCCTTTCTAATTTATTCATTAGAATGAATGCTGAAAATGTCCAGAATGTCAGTTCCCAGGGACATGTCAGCCGATAGACAAGTAATAACTTAAAAAGGGAGAGGAGAGAGGAGAGAGGAGAAAGGAGAGAGGAGAGGGAGGTGGGTGGGTGGGAGGGAGGGAGAGAGAGAGAGAGAGAGAGAGAATATTTTGTGAAGACAAGGACATGAAAATTCCCTGCTTAGGAAATTCCCAATGTCAGTGTATGTCAACGTTAGAGAGAAAACAAGAGGACACTGTATACATGTCATTGAAGATTGGCGGTATTCCAGAAGGTAGGCTCTTTACATGAGGACCATAAAACCCTGCTGCTGTTGTTTCCAGCCCTCCATAAACATAGCCCAATTTTAGAAGTCAAAGTTTCAAGGTTTAAAAAAGTTTCTCACAAATCTATATCATGTATTTTGGAGGGCATCTGAAATGCTGTTGAAAGGGAGATAGCAACCATTTACCGAGTGTAAAAAGGTCGAAGGGACACTTCAAAATTGGTTTGATTAGATTCAAAATGTTACCCTAGTCAAAGAATAATATTCCAGCAAGCTGTAACGAAAAACTAACAGCACCAGGGAGCAATAATTCTGTACAAGTGGAAGATAAGTGACTTAGGAAAGACTTTAGGCTCCTACTTGATAAGGGGACTTTAATTGCTACATTCTGGAAGGTTTTGCAACTAAGGCTGCTAAATCTCCAACTGTTGTCACTCTAGCCAATGTCAGCCTGATATACATTAAATTAACTTCATTCTACTTGACAATAATGAGGATATAAAGAAAGAAAATATTGAAATAAACAAAAACTGGGGCTGAAGATTAATCATTGTTAAGTCAAAGGACCAGACCGACGTTTATGAGACAATGCCACATTTGAACTTTATATGTATTTGTAATGTTAGTTCTTGATCTTGGGTCAGTTCAATTTAATTTAGCACATACTTATTAAACATCTGCTTGACAAAAAGCTTTGTGTTAGGCTCTGGGTATGCAAAGACAGATGTAATATGTAATCTAGGGCCCACAATCAACACCTTGAGATTATAAATACTGGGTTCTTTCTTGGAGATTTGTTCCTAAAATCTCTTTTGTTTCACACCTCCACTGAGATTTTCGCTAGGAAAATCAGAATTTGACTCATGTCAAGGTCTGAACAAAAGAGGAACAAAGCCCTCAACTTCCATGAAAGCATGCTGGATAATGAGATGTTGCATAAAGCACCAGATTTATTTAACCCAACAGAGAAAAGCAAAGAATATACAACCAAGCCTCCAAATAGTTGTCAATTCTTCCCTCTTCAGTGAACTCAATCTTCCTAAGAATCTACGTAGTTCTCCAGATCATAGTCTTTTGTGAGTGCCATCATCCTTCCTGCAAGGGGGAAAGACTTGTGGCTGCTTGAGAGTTAAGCAAACCTCCCTTTGTTGAACCTCATCTCCCCAAGGACTTATAACCTACTCCTTTAACCTTATAGTGGTACCCTGAGTAGGTCTTCTGGAACATAGAAAGTACTTAAAGTTAATAGAAACATCTCCCTGGCTCCCTCAGACCTTCACAGTTCATTTAATTTACAATATCAGTGAAGGATAAGGTCTGGGTTTGGGGATTTTATCTTTTACATTGTAGCATAGAGAGGCAATGTGGCATAATACACAGACCCCTGGCCTAGCAGCCAGGAACACCTGGGCTCAAGTCCTATTTCTGACCTGCTAGCTGTGTGACCCGAGGCAAGTGATTTAACCTCAGTGCCCCAGACAGAGAAAGTACTGACCTCCAGTGGTAGACAGTTTCCTCTTCTGGAAATTTCCTATCCCAGTAAACTCACATGTCTTGTCCCTAATCCTATTATAGCATTGACTCTTACTCCTTCATGATCCAGCTTCCATTTGCCCCAGGGCAAAAGATCCTTCACTTGGTCCTCTTCATTTGATGCTGATTCCTCAGTGAACATTACTCTGTGGGCGGGTCACAGAGTTTTTCTTTACCTAGAGACGTGAGGGGAAGTGTCTTGTGGGTTGCTGGAGAGGTCCTATGGTCTTCTAATCTTCTTGCTGACCAGCCAGTCAGTGTCTGTGGGTATCCCGTCTCCTCTCTGTCCTCTGTCACTGACAAATGCAAGGTTGTTATGCAGGTGTATAAACCAGCCATGAACCAAACATCAATCATCATCAACATAACCTCCCTAAGGAGACAAGTACCCAGGACAGAGCAAGAAATGCACACTTTTCAAAAAGTCATCCATGCCAGAATAAAGAGCCATACTAATAGGTCCATGGAGACCAGGCAATGCATGCACTCTCTCTCCTGATGTAGACATATTATTTTCTCATAGACCTTATAATGCAATAGGAAAGAAGTGAGATGTATACGCAAATATAAGGAGATACAAAGGAGATTGTGAAATTTCAGAGGTAAAGGTAAAATGCCATGCTAACTTTGAGGAAGTATAGGTAACTTTTGTCTGGGAAAAAGGGGAGGAGAGGAAACATTAGGCTTCGGGGATAAAAGGCACAGAGACAGGAGAGGGCAGATGAAGAATGAGAACAGAGAGTAGTCTAGTTGTACACTGTGTAAAAGGGAAGATTATAAAATACACATAGTAACTAACATTTCTCCAGCACTCTAAATCCAGAGACTTTTCCTCTGCTCCAGACTGCATGCCTAGGCGGAACTCAGCTCATGGAGGGTTTTCAATGCCAAGATCAGGAGTTTACAACAACCAACCAAGCAACCACCACTACCACCAACACCACCACCACTTTTCCATAGCATTTTAAGACTGGCAATTGAGTACAATTCAATTCAACAAGAATTTATTTAGCACCCGTCATATACCAGGCTCGGTACTAGGTGCTAGAACTGCAAAGACAAAAACAAAAAAGTCCCTGCCCTCAAGGAGTTTACAATCCACTGGGATAAAAAGCAGCTTACTAGGATGATGAGGAAACTGAGGCCTAGAAAGGTTAAATTACTTTCCTAAAGTCAGTAAATCATTCAACTAACATTAAAGTACCTACTGTTTGCCAGGCACCCTGCCAAGCTCATACTGGTACTAAGTGGAAGAGACAGGATTTGAACCCACGTTTGCTCCTTCCAAATCCAGGGTTCATTTAACTGTACCATGTCACCTGCCAAATTAAGTTAATGATGAGAGATGGTCTAAAAATACTGTTATTCCTGGTGCTACTTGTAGTGTTAATTTTTATTATTTTCTGCTACTCTGTGACTGTCAATGAAGAAGTAGCAGTGAGCCACACATCATCATGTGCAATGAACGCACTTCTGGGCACTGGGCAACATACCCAGATAAATGACACATAGCTGTTGTCCCCAAGGAATTTACAGTCTCATAGAGATGACAGGATGTTAATAGACTAAATATAATACAAATTAAGACTAGGAAAGCTGAATTAAACTTTGCATTCCAAATTGTACTACATTTATCTTTGTACATATTTTTAGATTAGGTACCTTAGCTCATTTATTTTCTCAAATGTCTACTTCAACAGCCACAGTAGACGATAAGTCTTTGTTGAATTAAGGCATTACACGGTGCTATATGTATAGGCAAAGAAGAAATCACTTTCAGCTGGAGTAACAAGGGAAACCAAGGTGTCATTGACATTTGAACTAGGCCTTGAAAGATATGTAAGAGGTCAACAGGCAGAGATGGGGGACAGATGATAGTCTAGGCACAGGGAATATTATGAGCAAAGGTGGGAAAAGACAGGATGTGTTTGGGGGATGATGAATAGTCCAGTGTGGCTTAAGTATAAAGTACAATAGGGGGAATAGTGTGAGATGCTTAGGAAGGTAGTTTGGAGCCATGCTGTTTTGTACGCATGTCAAATATAACATATACAAAGGAGAAGTCATATTCTTGTGGTGTTGTTCATTTGTTTCAGTCACATGCAACTCTTTGTGACCCCAGTTGCTTGGTTGTTTTTTTTTTTCTTTTGGCAAAGATACTGGAGTGGTTTGCCATTTCCTTCTCCAGCTCATTTGACAGAGAGGAAGAGGAAGCAAACAGAGCTAAGTGACTTGCCCAGGGTCACAAAGCTAGTAAGTATCTGAAGACTGATTTGAACTCAGGTCTTCCCGACTCCGAGCCCAGGGCTTTATCTACTGCATCACCTAGCTGCCTTATATCCCTGTACAAACCCATAATTTTACAAATTTCCCTACCTCCCTACCAATCAACCAGGTTTACAGTCTTGGAGTCACCCATGACTATTTCTCACTTCCCATATTCATATATAGAGCTACATTTAATGAATAAATAAGTTAATGAATGAATGAAAAAGCACTTATTAAATATTTTTGTGTTCAAAGCTCCAGAGCCACAAATAGAAAAGTAAGATAGTCCTTAATCTCAAGGAACTCATATTCTAATAGGGGGAGATAGTACATTTAGGAGATTTACTGCCACATGGAATGGTCCGTTGCTGATTAAAATATAGTAGCAAAGTAGATGGTAATGCATATTCTTTCAGTTAATAAAAGAATATTAATTTTTAATTTGAACCTTGCTGGTGTCAAGGACTTTGGCATGGAGAACTTTCTTCATTCAACTATGGTTGCAGAGAAGGTGGGGACTATAGCCCCTGCAGAGGCAGTTGCCAGGTCCTATCTCTCCAAGAGCTGCTTGCCTGGATACTGACTTCAGGCAAGCAAGGCCAAATCCTGTGGATGCTGCTGCTATTCCTGGGGTTCTTGGGTTTAGCTGCTCATTTCTCATAGTTGATTGACAGATGGTATTGGTGGTGGCAGAGATGGTGCATCCCTTCTCTGTGGCATTGCTCTAGTGGATGAAGGCAGTGGAGACTAGGCTGGAAGCAAAACTGATGGATTGTCTTGGTGGTGCTCCTGTTCTTGTGTTCTTCTGAATTGCAATCACCTATCACCAAGGGACTATTAGGCATTTCTAATTGAGAGGAACTTAACCTATCCAATACAGAACTAATTTTCTTTGCCCTAAAGCCCATTCCTCTACCAAACTTCCCTGTTCCTGTGGAGGGAATTGTCATTCTTCTTGTCTTCTAAGTTTGTAACCTCAGAGTTATCCTTGGTTCCTCTCTCTCAAAGAACCAAAATATCCAATTGATTGTCAAATCTTAACATTTCTGCCTCCAAAACATATCTCAAATGCAACCTATTATTTTTACTGACACAGCTACTACCACTTAATTCGTGCCTTCATCATTTTTCACCTGGACTAGCACAATGACCTCCTAGGTGATCTCTCTTCCTCAAGTGTTTCTCCACTACAGAAGATCCTCCACAAAGTTGCTAAAGTGGTTTTCCTTAAATAAAATACACAGAATTACAAAGGAAAACAATCATATTGAAATAAAGATGTTATTTTTTTTCCCATCCAAGTTCAAGTGACCTCCTGATTTCTGTCTGTAAACCTCAGACTAAGAACACCTGGTTTGGATAATCTCGAAGATAATTTCAAACTCTTAACAGTCTATGATCCTGTGACCTCCTCTACTGCCCTATTGCTACTACTCCCATCAGAAAAATCTCAAATTATTAATTATCTTTAAGCAAAGATCTGACCATGTCATTTCCCTACTCTATAAACTACAGCAACTCCCTATTGCTTTTTGGAAAAAACACAAATTCCACTGTCTGGTTTCTAAAATCTTATACATACTGGCAGCTGTCTTCCAGCTTTGCTACACTCTATACATATAGCCTCTACTCATATATTTCATACGGGCATCCAGATGGTACAGTGGATAGTGCTGGGCCTGGAGTCAGAAGACCTGAATTCTTACTTGAACTTTGATGTTGTCAAGGATTTTGTCATGGAGAACTTTCTTTATTGGGTCTTCTGACCATGGTTGTTGAGAAAGAAGGTGGAGACCTGCAGAGGCAGTTACCAGGTCCCATTTCCCCAAGAATTGCTTGCCTGGATACTAGCTTCAAGGCAAGCAAGGCCAGGTGCTTACTAGTTGTGTGACCCTAGGCCAATCACTTGCCTCAGTTTCCTCATCTGTAAAATGAGCTGGAGAAGGAAATGGCAAACCACTCCAGTATCTTTGCCAAGAAAATCTCAAATGGGGTCACAAAGAGTTGAACATGACTGAACAACAAAATACTCCAAATAAACTGATCTCTCAGTTTCTCATAGATGCCATCTCTAATCTCCTTGTAGTCCCTCTCACCTCTGCCTTATAGAATGGGGTGTAGGGTGTGTTCAGGGAAGACTAGTACCTCTGGTGTGATGGCTACTGAGCCTTTTTTAGGGCTGCTTTCCACCTTTGGTATCCTCACTTCCTTTAAGAGAAAGTTCAAGCACAAATTTTTCTATGAAGCTGTGAACTCCTAAATCCCAGTGTTTTTTCCTGTTGCTTTGTATTTATTTTCTATGTATCTATTCAACTATTATTCATGCATGTTCCAGTTGTATACCCATTCTCCCCATGCCCCTTAGAATGTAAGTTCCTTGAGAGTAGAGATTGCTTTTATGTGCCTGGTATAGAGTAGAAACTAAATACTGCTTGATTGATTAGTTCTTTTAGATTTTGTGGCTAATTGGCTAGGAGGATGTTGGATGATACTGAGGAGTCCTGAAGAGGGAGGACTCAGGATTCTATAAGTTATTCTAGATTCAGGAATTTAGGGTTGGAAGGAACCTTTGAAATTTTGTGTTTCCTTCCTCAAGTTTTATTTATTTTCTCTTTTTGCCTGTTGTGTTTACTGCATGAAAGACTTGTGTTTCCTGGTCTTTTCACAAATCCTGGGATCATTCCTTACTGAATTCAGGGAATTTTTGAATAAAAAGGCCATGGACCTAATAAAGTGACTTGGTGGCTGTTGCCTTAGGTCCCGTCTGCCTCCAGTGCCCTTCCTGGTGTTTGAGTTGCTTATTATTAATAATTGGGGGTTTTTCTGATGGGAATAGTAGCAACAGGGCATAGCAGAGGTCATAGGATCGTCAGATGTAAAGAATTGGAAGCAACCTTGAAGATCATCCAGGCCAGGGGTTCTTACACTGGGATCTGTGGAAAGATTTGGGGGGGGGGGGGGCTGGGCCTGTGAACTTGGGGATAGAAAAAAAAATCGTCATTTCAATATGATTGGTCTCCTTTGTAATCCTGAGTATTTTTTCTCTTTATGCATTTAACAATGTTATTCTGAGAAGTGTTCATAGGCTTTAAGAGATTGCTACAAAAACTAGTCTAGTCCAACCTTTGCACTGGCAGAGGCCTGAGGACCTGGGAAGTGAAGTGACTTGCTCAAGGTCACACAGTGTTAAGAAGCAGACGTGGGAGTCCCAGTTTTTTTCCCCACGGTCCCTCATCGGGTGGGCATAACACGGCTGGGGCTCAAAAGAGTTAACTCTATTTTCCGTGGGGCTTCTACATAACAGGAGGCGTAGGGGGAGGGGCGGAGGGGCGGGCCTGAGATCAGCAACCCCTCCCTCACCACGCCGGCTTAGCCTCCGGCCAGGCTCCCGAGGAGGGGAACAGACCCGGGGTGGGGCGGGGCCACGAGCGGAAAAGGAAGTCTCCGTGGCAGCTGGCCGGAAGTAGGAAGAGGAGTGGCGGCAGCGACGGCCGCGACGCCGGAGGTGGCTTTTTGGTCTCCGTGGTGCGGTTCAAAGGAGCGGCGGCTTCGCGGGCTTCGGAGATGGCGGAGAAGTTTGACCACCTGGAGGAGCATCTGGAGAAGTTCGTGGAGAACATCCGTCAGCTCGGCATTATCGTCAGCGACTTCCAGCCCAGCAGCCAGGCGGGGCTCAACCAGAAGCTGTGAGGGTCGTCGCCCCCCCCCCTCCCATTCCTTCCCCCTTCCTCCTCTCCCCGGGGTCCCCCTGGGCCTGGGGCTGCTGCTGCGGGAGCTCGTCTGGAGAAGACAGAGCAGGCACCAGGGGCGCGGGGACTTCTCTGTGCTGGCGCCGTCACTGCTGCAGCTTACTGCACCCCTGCTTTGAGGAGGGGGAAACAGCAGGGAAGAAGCCCATTTTTCTAAAACGAACCCATTGAGGTGTCATAACGAGTACCTCGATTTGGCGGGGAAAGCATTTGGATTTGGAGTCTGGAGTGGTGGGTTCAGGTCTCATTGCAAAACGATCACTGTGACTTTGGGCAAGTCACGGAACTTCCTAGGCTCAGCTTTCTTTTTGTAAAGTGGGGATACATATACTTATTATCTCTTAGGGCTGTTGGGAGGCAAGCATTCTGTAAATCTTCTGATACTCGGTAAATGCACGTTATTACTCTCACTGAAAGTTTAGGCTGGCGTGGGAGCTGGAAAGGGAGGAACTGTCAGCTGCGGGAGTGGTTATGGAACTTGAATGTAGCTCCCAGTGTCCAACAATCTGCAGCTTATAGAGAGAAGATAAATGAATCACATCGATAAGTTATTCTTGAGCACTTTAATTCTGTTCTTTTAGCACTGCGAACAGATAGGAGAGAAGTTTCAGACATGAAGTGATTTGTAGAGATGTTTAATATGAATGTGTGTATATCTCTCCTAGAGAACAGAGAATACAACCATGGTAGGATTATTTTATAAACATATTATACATGTACACACACACATATATATATATATATATATATATATATATATACACTCACTATTAAATATACATACATAGGAAATAAGAGTATGGTTGTAATATGTAAATGTACATACATATGCACACTTCTTTACAAATCTTCATGTACATATATAGACATGTGCACATACACATACATGTACACATATCTAACTATATAGCTGGAAGAAACAGGATCATAGATGTGAACTGGAATGGTTCATAGTGGTCATGTAATGCATTTCCCCGCACTCTATAGATGAAAAAACTGACTCCCATTAAGATTAAGTGACAAGCTTAAGGTCACACAAGTGACCCTAGAGTGGCAGTTGTTCAGTTGTGTCTGACTTTTCATGACCCTGTGGAGCATAGCTCACCAGACCCTTCTGTCCTCCACCATTATCTCTGGGTTTTCTTGGCAAAGCTACGGAAGTGGTTTGCCATTTCCTTCTCCAGTGGATCACCTTTTGTTAGAACTTTCCACTACGACCTGTCCATCTTGGGTAACCCTGCACAGAATAACTTATAGTTTTAACTGAGCTATGTAAGCCCTTCCACCATGACAAGAAAGTGATTCAAGAGGGAAAGTAATCTAATTGAATTCAGATTAGCTAAATGGTGTGTGTGTATGTGTATGTATATATTTATGTTTTGGTAGAATATGGGCTTTTTTGTTAGTGCTTCAAGTATCTAACCATGGCTTTAATTTTTGTTCATGTCTAGGAATTTTATCGTGACTGGCTTACAGGATATTGACAAGTGTCGACAGCAACTTCATGATATTAGTGTCCCTTTAGAAGTTTTTGAGTAAGTATAATTTTTGAAATTAGTTTAATATTAAAACTCCTGAATAACTAGGGTATGTGGACAGTCTAAACAATCCTCTTCTAAAAAATTTCCTGGTTCTGAAATCTTTAAAAATTGACAGTATTCATAGAGAGTAAGGATTATGAAAAACATAAAGAAGACCCTCACAAGTTTTTTAAGCCTTCTTTATGGAGAGAGCTAATATTTTCTCCTTATACACCTTTCTTTTTATGTGTTATAGGATAAATGGTTAGTCACATACCACCTCTTTCACATACTAGCTTTGTGATCCTGGGCAAGTCACTTAACCTCTTAGTACTCTAGGCAACTCTCTGCGACTCTGAGTTGTGGAGAAGGTGACAATTTGCATTGAAGACAGTTTCCTCACCTAGTAGTTCCCTATGCCCATGAAATCATAGGTCTGATCTCTATCCCTATTTTAGAGACTGGATGTTAATTTTAGTGGAATAAATATTCTCTTAGAGGAACACGTATGTACAATAATGTATTTTTTAACTGTTTAAAAATTAAGATAGCAGGTTTTCCATGAATGTTAAAGTACAGAAGTGGATATTGTTATATTGTCCTACGTTTTATTATGGAAATATCCTAGTTCAGCAGCTAATCAGTAAGTACAAGATATAGACTGACAGTTCTGAAGACTGTTGGTTCATTTTTCAGTCCCCTTCCTGTAGTCCAAGAAGTGTAAAATAACATCAACACGGACTCTAAGAAGTTGACAGTATAGTGTCCTAGTGTGGGAATTTTGAGCCCAAAGCTGTTGCTGAGGGCATAGAATGCTGTAGAAACAATGTAGCTGAAGAAACTCATATCCTGCAGTGATGATTTAAGTATGGTGCTGTAGCAAATAAGGGTGAAAGATCCTTAAAGACCCACTGAAGTAGAGCTTTGAAAATGTATGGTCCTAGACTGCTAGAAAACAAAAGTAGATAGACAAGAATTGAGTCTAGTTCTTTAAACAGTAACATAGGGCTTGTGATCAGTCTTTGAGGCAGTTGGAAACGAGTAGGCACTTAGGAGTGAAAATGCAAGCAAAATGTTGGCATGCATGCATTATGGGGAAGGAACTGCTGCTTTAGAATTAGTCTTTTCAACTACCTGTGGATACAAAGGTGATTGCTATACAGTTATCTCTTCCACATCATGGGTCTCAGGGGCACTGTGATCCTGCATCTGGAAAATCCAGGTTAAGTGTTTTGGCCCTCTCTTCTTACCAGAAAAGAAGTCTGAATTTTTTCTTTTTCTTTTGTGGGGTGTTTATAGTATCTGACAAACTTTGGGTTAAGTATTTTTCTGTGTTGTCTACTGGCCTTTGCGTGTCTTCTGCGGCTTCCACAAAACTCCCACCAAATTCCCATTTAATTTCTTAGGCCAGTCTGAGATATGTTGAAACTTCAATGGGGAAAGTCGTGATGTGGAAGTATAAGTAGTTACCCATCTGGTGAGGGTATTCATTCAGCAAATAGTAACAGTAGTAAGCACTGAGGAGATTTAGAAACAAGCAAACAAAAAAACTCTAGGTTCTATCACAGTCAGTCCTGGAGCTGCTTACAATATGAGTGATTTATGGAAGTTGACTCCAGTTGTCTCTGGATAGCAGATGTGTGTATCCTGTATATATTATGTTTACTTAGCTGAACGTGTTAACACTCCACACTCCTTTTGTGCCCCTCCCCCCACTATGATATAAACTCTTTGACTGCAGAGACTGTCTCATTGTATTTGCCTTCCCAGCACCCAACATTATGTCTAGCAGATAGTATGTCTTTAAATGCTATTGACTGATTTGCTGAATGTAGAAACATATATTAAGTACTGACTCTGCAAGGAACTGGGAGATACTAAGACAAAAATATAACGTTTCCTACCCTCAAAGGAACATGTTATTTATTCTGTCTCCTCTGCTGTTTCCCCAGCCCTTGAACTCTCTTTGCACCCACCACAAAACTTTCTGCCACATGTTGTTACTGACCCTGTTATGCAAGTCTGCCCATTTTCTCCTTTGGAACTTGACGGATTGTGTTTGGAATGTGGGTTAATTCTGTTTCTTTCATTCCACCTGCTCCCTGAAATGTAACTTAAGTGGAATTTATAAAATATGCCAATTTTTGAAGCAGAAAATTGGCTGCCCTATATAATTATAATTCAAGACCAGGTTTTTTGTCATAAACAATAACTTTTGTAACATTTAAATCTTTTGGAAGTAACTTTAACTCTATCCTGCGCAATATGAATTGGGTTTAGCATGGTTTGTTAATTTATTCATTTACTACTGGATAATTCAGCTTAACTTTTAGAGGATAAGGCCAAATTATTTCACAAGTGAGAAAGTGAATCTTTGGCATATAAAGTTAAAATATGTGTACAGACCTAAGTTGTATGTCTTGATGGAATCCTCAAAAAGTAGAACTAAAATATTTTTAAGAGAGTAATAATTAGTTTTTAGAACCAGTACAGCAGACACTTATAGTTGGAGAGTATCCTTGGAATTTATGCTAAACTTAAGCCAACAATAATATCATCAGCATGGGGCTGGGCCCAAATTTATGAGCCCTTTATCATCAGCTCAATTCTTCTACTAACTACCTTATCTTAGCATAATTACCATGTATCATGTCACTTAACCTTTTCAGGTTTTAGCATTCTCATCTGTCAGATGGGTATAATGTATATTCTACTTCACAAACAATTAAGCTGAAGTGAAAGCATTGTGAAAAATCAAAATGCCAGGCAAAAATTCATTATAGAATTTTGATATTTAGACTCCCAAATATTTTATAGTGCCTTCAGTAACTTTGTATGGAATTTCTCTTTCTATCTCTTGCTGTTGGGCTTTGTCAGTAATGTATAGCAATGCTGAGGATTTATGTGGGTTTATTTTATATCCTGCAACTTTGCTAAAGTTGTTTATTATTTCAAGTAGTTTTTTACTTGATTCTCTAGGATTCTCTAGATAAATCATCATATCATCTGCAAAAAGTGATAATTTAGTTTCTTCTTTTCCTATTCTAATTCCTTCAATTTCTTTTTCTTCTCTTATTGCTACAGCTAATGTTTCTAGAACCAAATTGAATAATAGGGGTGATAATGGACATCCTTGTTTCACCCCTGATCTTATTGGGAATGCATCTAGTTTATCCCCATTACAAATAATGCTTGTCGATGGTTTTAGGTAGATGCTATTTATAATTTTGAGGAAGGTTCCACTTATTCCTATGCTTTCTAGTGTTTTTAATAGGAATAGGTGTTGTACTTTGTCAAAGGCTTTTTCTGCGTCTATTGAGATGATCATATGGTTTCTGCTAGTTTTGTTGTTGATATGGTCAATTATGCTAATAGTTTTCCTAATATTGAACCAGCCTTGCATTCTTGGAATAAATCCTACCTGGTCATAGTGTATTATTCTCGTGATGAGTTGCTGCAATCTTTTTGCTAATATTTTATTTAAAATTTTTGCATCAATATTCATTAGAGAAATTGGTCTATAATTTTCTTTCTCTGTTTTGACTCTACCTGGTTTGGGTATTAGTACCATATTTGTGTCATAAAAAAAATTTGGTAGGACTCCTTCTTCACCTGTTTTCCCAAATAGTCTACAAAGTATTGGAATTAGTTGTTCTTTAAATGTTTGATAGAATTCACATGTAAAACCATCTGGCCCTGGAGATTTTTTCCTAGGGAGTTCATTGATGGCATGCTCAATTTCTTTTTCTGATATGGGGTTATTAAGAAATTTCACTTCCTTCTCTGTTAGCCTGGGCAGTTTATGTTTTTGTAGATATTCATCCATATCTCTAAGGTTGTCATATTTTGATATTTAACTTAGTAATGATAATATTCTTTGATTCTTGAGTTATTGGTATTAGCATAAGTTTAGTAGTAGATCTCATAGTTCTTGGTCTAATGTGTAAGAAACAGTTCATTTAATACTCAAATTCAAAAAGGTAAATGTGTCTTTAATGCTTTTATAGGTTAAATCATTTTATAAATTGAATTCTTTTGACAAGGAGTACCTTAGCAGCCACACTTTTTGTATAGCTAACATTTTAATTACTTTATTTTTCAGATTGTTTTATTCTCAATAATAATTTAACATGAGGTGTTTCATGTTTTCAGATATATTGATCAAGGCCGCAATCCACAACTATACACCAAAGAATGCTTAGAGAGGGCTCTAGCCAAAAATGAACAAGTTAAAGGCAAAATTGACACTATGAAGGTAAGATTGTCATGATGTGGTGAAAAAAGTTTTTAGGGTTTGTATAAAGAGAAATTTGAGAAGAGCCTGCTTTTTTCTATCTTTTTTTGTTCTTTTCCTTCAATGTAGGAAGAATTGAAATTTTTCATTTCCAAATACTTCATAGTTAGGATTTCTGAAATTTTACCTGTAAGGTAAAAATAAACAGCCTAACAAAATCTAGATTAATTTTAGCTGTCTTCAAGCAGCTTGGCGGAAGAGTGGATAGAATGCTGGATCTGTATTCAAGAAGATCTGAATTGAAATCTGGCCTCACACAACTAATAACTATGTAACTCTGCCTCAGTTCCACTATCTGTAAGATAGGGATCTTAGCTCCTACCTCACAGGGTTGTTGTGAGGATAAAGTGGCATAATATTTGTAAAGGTCTTTGCAAACCTTAACATGCTATATAAATGCTATTATTATCATCATTGTCCTCAATATTATTATTATCACTGTTGCTGCTAAATTGTTATTGGTGGGAACATTACAAACACAGCTGCTGAGTATTGGAGATTGAATTTGAACTCGGGTCCTTCTGACTATAGATCTAGCACTATCCACTTTGTTTACTTATTATACTTTCTTTATTTTACTATTTTATAGGCTGTCCTGCCAAGAATTACCTCCATTATTTATATTCTCCAGGTTTATTATATTCCTTAATATTTCACTCTTTTGTATTTCCCGTAAAGGAGTCTCCAGCTTCTCTTTTCATTGCCAGTTTGTTGCACATTCTTTCCAACTGCTTTCTTTCTACTTGTCATGATTTCTAGATCCCCTGTATAATTTTTGCCCTTTGTTTTAAAAATAGCTAACATTTACACAGTGCTTTAAGGTTTACAAAGCATTTTCCAACCCTGGGAGATGGGTGCTGTCCCCATTTAACAGATGAGGAAACTGAGGTCAAGAGAGGTTAAATTATTTGCCTAGGGTTAGTCACCTGGTAAATGTCTGAGGCAGAATTAGAATTCGTGTCTTTCTTGTTCCAAGTCCAGTACTTTATCTACTGTGCTATGTAGGTAATTGATAATACTTAAAATATTACCCACTATGTGTCGAATTCTGCATCTAAGGATAGGAATTTTTTCTTTCCTTTAGAAAAACATCAATAGGCTAACCTGAGATTACTTGAAAATTTCAGATTATCTAAAATTCTCTGCTTATGTCTCTCTCTTTCAATCAGAGACGGTTGTTGAAAGTATGAGAATTAACACTACTTATACTTAACCTCTCCCCAAGGGGGAAAGAACAATAATGTATAATCTATTTTAAATTAGATTCATACATCAGGGTCAGAGTGTTGCAGAACACACAGCAACTCTGAATGTAACAGTTCTTGAAAAAAGCTCTGAGCAAAGGTAAACAAGTGAAAGGAAAAATAATGCTCGAACCCTGGTGGTTGAATTTCTTAGGCCTCTTGGCTTGAAAGGAATGCTCAGTAATATACTGTTGTTTGTTTTGCAGTGTTTCTTCAAGAAATATTGGCAAAAGCTTTGTTCAAATTCTGACACTAGTGATAATCACATACTTTGAATAGTTTACTTGGGAAGATTAGAGAATAAGCCTTTTTTTTTTCTGTTTAAAGAATAGGTGCAATTGCAGGCCCATTTTTCATTCTTCTGTGTTTGGAACTTTGCTGTCTGTGTTTTTGGAGGGGGGTTGTGTAATCCATATGATCTCAGGTATTAGAATTTAACATAATTCACAAGATTAGAGGTAGATCTTTCCTCCTTATTAGACCACATATAACTTACATGATTGTAGCTTAGAACTTAAGGGTAATTTGACTGTTTTAAATGCTTTGCTGTGCATCCTTATTGTTTATAAATCAAGCAGCAATCACTTGTTAAGCACCTGTGTGTCAAACATTGTGCTAGGCTCTGTGTAGACAAAGGTAGAAACTAAATAGTCCCTGGCCTTAAAGAGCTTGTAAGGGGCCTGGCAACTCCAAACTTTTGAGTGTAAACCAACATGACTGCTATGGTCCAAGCATTTGCTGGGTGTCTGTCTGGGCATCTGCAGAGTGATTTTGTGTGCCAGTGTGACAATTTTTGTACTTAGTTCTCTTTGCACAGTTCAGAAAATTCACTGAAGGCAATAATGTTTCATGACTATTCATTTGTCTTCATTGTGGCATTCTTTATCATGGTTTTTAATTTTTTTTTTAACTTTTTGGCTATTTGACTTCCCAGTCTAAAGTATGGACCTTTGTTATAAAAAACATTTTTATCAAAAGTTCCGTTTTAAATAGTTATTGTAGCATTGGACTTTGAATATTACTTGAACTTTGTTGCAGTGTGGCAGGGTGGATAGAATGCTGGATTTAAGGTGCCTGGATTTATTTCCCACCTCATCCAGTGACATTACTAGTTGTGTAATCCTGCCTACCTTCTAACATCCCAAAGCCTTTGTTTCCCCCTCTACATTTTCCCCATCTACCACATGGAGATAAAAGTATTTGTACTCTCTGTGTTAGAGCGTTGTTGTGAGGAAAAGGTTTTACAAACTTTAAAGCTCTGTACAAAAGTGAGTTGTTAGTGTATAAGAAATAACTGATTTACTGTACAAAGGGGCAGCTGTTGAAAATTTAGTTAAAATAATGCCAGTTCATGTCATGATGTTTGTAGTAGATTCCCAGGTGTTCTGAAGATCTTCTCTATGAACTGTTTGCAGACAGTAAGTTTGGTATAGTTAGAACGTACAGTTGCTTAATTAGATCGTTACTTGTGGAATCCTGTTACGTGAGTTGTCTACCAAAATTAATTCCAGCTGTGTGTTTCTGTTCAGGGAGAAGGTGGTACTTTTACATGAAGCAAGAAGGATGTGTGTTTGGTGTGGGGGTGGGGAGGTGGATGGGAATCATCGTTTGAATGAATGCGTTGTTGAGGTCATTTTGAAAGAAAACTTTTAAATTGGTTAATTTGAAACCAATTTTTCTAGGCTAAAATAAGTCTTATGTCAAATACATCAGTAAACACTAACAAACTATGCTTGTTAAGCTTTAATGAAATGTAGGCCAATTTTGTATGAATACTTTTGAGTAGATCTGGTTCAGTTTATAAGTGTTGTGTAGCATTCGTGTTCTGTGTAGAGTTTAACCTAGATTAGGCCTGTACGACCTGTGGCCCTGGGCTGCTTACAGCCTGCAGGCCTCTTACTGCATGCTAAAGGATTTCTAGTAGCCAGTGAAAAATGTAGAGGAAAAACATCCTCTATATTTGTCATGGGCCGCCAGTTGTGCAGGCCTGACTTAGATGACAAATCAAAAATAGATATCTTTTGACATTTTATATTTTTTCTTCACAGAAATTTAAAAGCTTGTTGATTCAAGAGCTTTCTAAAGTTTTTCCAGAAGACATGGCTAAGTACCGAAGTATCCGAGGTGAAGATCATCCCCCCTCTTAAACAGTTTGCTTTCATTGTGTCTGAAGAAGCCTGTTTACGACTTTCACTGAATTGTCATGCCTTTTTGAAATGTTTGTCTGAGGTTGCAATGCTTAAGATGAAAGTGTTCTTGAAATGTGAATCTCGAACAGTTATTTCAAGGCCTTTTTCCTCAAGACCTTTATGTTTGAAAAGAACTCTCACTGGACATTGGCACCTTCTCTTCGTTTTACAGGATATATATAACCAACTATCATTTCTCTTTCCATGAATGGTACTTCTTAGGACTAAAATGAAAGTCTTTATTATCACGTGCCAGAGTATTAATGGTTCATAATCTCTTCAATGTGAATTGACATTGGGTGGGGAAATTGTACACAGGAAAAAAGGTCACTGTGAGAAATAACTGTTATTGTCAACTTGTTTTTTTACATGGCCAAGCACAGTTAGGTGAAAGATTTAAAAATTTGACCTGATGGTGGTTTTTTCCTTTGTGTACTTTCCATTCCATTTTTCATTGTAAAAAATTGGGGATATGTTGTAGAAGTGGCTTTTTTGTGATTAGTGGTATTTGTATTTTGTACAGTTTAACTTTGATGCGTAACTGAAGTTTTTAGCAGAACTATATTTACATTTACTTCAGTTAAGCCAAGTATATATAATAAAATATTTCCAGATACTTCATTACCAAATTCATGTAATTTTTACTTTATAACATGTCTACAGTCTATAGTATAGCATTCTGTTTTATAAGCATTCAATCCATTTTTGACTTGTTTTAATAATATTCCTATAATTTATCTGAAAACATTTCTCAAGGATTTTTCTCTCTGCCTTTTAATATTCAGTCAACATGCAACAACAAGAAGTCTAAAATCCTAATTTATCCCCATTACTACATGTACTAACTTATTTACTATCATAGGAAATGGCTTAAATATTGACCAAGACAGTCTTAAAAGTATACTGTTTTAGTGACTTAAATTTTATGTTGCATATGGAGAGATATGCTAGAAGTAGAAACTTATGATTATCATAGCATATGCTCCTTTAACTGCCAAATTCCACCTTGATGATGTCTATTGGAAAAAGGTTAAACATCCAAATGTACTGTCTTGTCAGTAGACTGTCAAAGCAGAAAGCAATGTTTTAGCTAGCCAAATCTCATATCACATTCACATTTTTCTAAAGCAGCTTATCACTTAACTAGGTTAGAGTGATTTACAGTTGAAAAAATTATTAAGCATGTTAATATATTTTGCCAGTGTGGTAGCCATACTTTTTCGAGACCTGTTGAGTAATTTAATTTTTAGAAGTTGTACTGTAATAATTTATATTTTGGTTAGTACTTTTTGTTAAGAGTACAATGCATTCAGGTTTGAATCTTCCCTTGGGGCCAATATAGCTGCCCCAGCCAGCCCTTAGACAATGTACTTGATGTTGGTGGTAAAGGGAATAAATACAGATGAGTGCTTGTGGTTAGGTCAGTTTACATTCTGTTACTATGACTACTTGAAAAACTCAAAAGTTCATCCTGCTGATGGTACCTAAGTAGTACTGTCATGAAAAGGATGTCACTTTAATACCTAGTCAGTTTCTGTTTTAGTGTAGTTAGCCTTGATTTGTCTCTGAAAAGTGTGGTTTCTCTAAATTATGCCTAGCAAAAGAAAAAAGCACTCTAGTAAATTTTCTATTTATGTTCAAAATCAGCCCTTCTTGCTAAACTAAGTATGTCTTGGTAGTGAAATCTGTGTGTGAATTTTACTTATCTAGAGTTAGTTGTAGGTTCAAGTTTGATAAGAGTATTGGTATCAGTGTAGCTCAAATTCTGGCCAAGTTGAAAGTAATGGATGGAGAAGGGGAAAAATCAAAGATAGGGAAATGTTGACCACCTTTACCTTTACTTTTGAAGTTACCAAAATACACTTCATTTGTGAGGATAATTATTGATTCCCTTTTGTCAGCTATCCTTTGTTGGTAAACCTTTTCTTGCTCAATCATTGTCCAATTTGATGTGTTGTAAGTTAGATAGAAGCAGCTGTGATATACTGGAAAGAGTCCTTTATTTGATAGAAGAAGCCCTGGATTTGAATTCTGGCTCCGTATTCACCTCTGAACTTCAGTTCCTTTTCCTTTATATTCTACTTCGTGATTGATTTTACAAAGAACTTTACATTCATGATCTGATTTGATCTCCATGACAACTCTGAGTTGCAGGGTAGTAGAGAGGTTGACTTGCCCAGAGCCACATGGAAATTGCCAAGTCAGAATTTGAACCCGGATCTCCAGATTCCAGATCCAGTATCCTTTCCAATGTATTTTTACTGTCTTAAGATGAAAATTCCTGGAGCCTAATCTTCAAGACTAGCCCAAGATGGGGCATTGACAGATGTCGGTACAAATTAGATGAAAAATCAGTTGACTTACAAGTCATGTGATCATGCTAATACTTCCTACTTCATAGGATCGTTTTGAGGAAAGTGCTTTTTAAACCTGAAAAATGCTATAGATTAGGGAATTGCTCCAACGACTCCAGGGTAGTTTTTGACCTATAATACCCTTTCTGTGTCATGAATGCAACTTTTCTATTGATCCTTCTTTAGTGTAGATTTTATAATCTCCACCCTAATTACCCAATTTCCTTATTGACCCAATCATTTTTTAAACCCTTAACCATTCCCTGCTATTTCTTAATTATAGGACAGTCTTGTATTTTTGTTACTGTGTACTGGACTGATTGAAGTACCCTTTCTATTCATGTATGTTTTTGAAGGCCTTCTTGAGCATATTCTTCAGTTCTAGTCATGTCCAGGACCCAAGTCAAATTGCTATATAAAAATGCTTTTAATTATTAATATGTACTTGTAGTATGTGGTTGTTTACAGATTTCTTAACGTTTATTCATTATAATTAGCACTGAATTAGAACATGAAGTATTCTTTTGTCTTTGGCTGGTTAGGACATCATGCTGGTGATGAAGCCAACCCTGTGGATTTTCTTGCTGAATAAGTATATCATTGACAGAGGAATGCTGTTCCCCAAATTTCTTGCCCATTCAACACCATGTGCCTACCCTCAAGCTGCTTGTAGTTAGTACTTCTAACCATATCCACATCTAGTTATTTGTACAAGTTGTTATAAAAGGGAGTGTAATTAATGGATTATCACATGTTTATCCCCCCCCCATTGGAAAAACAACTCAATTCTCTATTCATGGTAGATCATTATGTTCAAGGTAGAAGTTATCAAATGAATTTTATTTTTCCATCAACATTACCTCAAACTTATACGATCATATTTACTCTCATCTCTGTTTCTGAATATGTGGTACTAATGGTTTCTGCAATATAAGATTGGCAACATTTCTATTTGTTTCTGAAATAAAGTATTTTGAAATTTTTTTTAAATCAACCTTAGTTGTTGACTCATCCTCCTATGTGAATAACAAGTCATGTTAAGTTGACAAGTATTTATTAAGTGCCCACTATGTTCCAGGTACTGTGCTAAGTTCTGGGGATACAAAGAAAGATGAAACCAGTCCCTGCCTTCAAGGAGCTTCTTTTCTAGTGAGGGGAGAAAAGATGCAAACAGCTATGTACAAGTGATGGTACTGGAGAAGACTTGACGGTCCCTTGGATCCCAAGGAGATCAAATCAATCAGTACTTAAAGAAATTCAGGTTATTCACTGGAAGGTCAAATACTGAAACTCAAGCTTAAATATTTTGGCCATGTAAAGTGAAGACAATACTCATTGGAAAAGAGTGATGTTGGGAAAGATTGAAGACAAAAGGAAATGGCAGAGGATGAGAGAGAGATTGTCATGGAAACAATGAACATGACGTGGGGCAGATTTTGAGACTGGAGGATAACCTGGAGTGCTATGGTCCATGGGGTCATGAAGAGTTGGCCACAATTGAATGACTGAGCAACAACAACAACACATACAAACAAGGTATATATAGGATAAATTGGAAATAATCTCAGGGAAAGCATTAACATTAAGAATCAAGAAAGACTTCTTACAAAAGATGACATTTTACCTGAGACTTGAAAGAAGTCAGGAGGTGGAGAGGAAGACAGGAATTCCAGACCTGAGGGATGGGCAGTGAAAATGCCTAGATGAGAGGTTGAGTGTCTGGCATGAAGAACAATAAGGAGTCCAGAATCATGGAACTGTAGACTACATGAGTGGGAGTGAGAAGACTGGAAAGGTAGGGGACAGACTGTGTAAAAGCCAAACAGAGGCATTTGTATTTGTCCTTGGGATGTTGGGGTTTATTGATTGGAGTTTATTGACAAGGGGAGTGGCACAGTCAGGCCTGTACTTAAGGAAGAGGATGGCTGGGAGTGGAGAAGAGAGGGATACCATCCAGGAGGCTATTGTCCTAGTCAGGCTGTGGGCTGTGAGATGATACCTGCACAAGGCCCTCCACCAGGGTGATGATAGCACATGGTTATGTTGTTTAACCTTTACAAAAGGGAGAGACATCAAGTAACCATTTTTCATGTCATATGAAAATTGTATGTGCTTCCTCACCTGATTTGTGATATGAAATGATAGGATTTTAAATATAGCAGTGTATTTATAAATCTCAGCTCTACTTTTTAAAGAGATATTTTTGTTCATATCCTCACCTTTTTATTCTTCCTTCTCATCCTCCTTGCCTCTCAGCACTCCCTCTTTTCCCAGGAACCATCACTTAGAACATATTTTTTTTCTTAAGAAGAAAGTTTTAAAAAAAATACCAGCAGAACCAATCAACACATTATAAAGTCTGATGGACGTCCACTTCTGCCAAGGGGAAAGGGAGCTATCTTCTTGTCGTCTTATGTCTCTTCTTCGGGGCCAAGCTTGGTCTCTGTCGTTTCTTAATGTTCAGTTTTGATTGTTTTGTTGTTCCTTATCTTGTCATAATTATACATATTATTTTCCTGGCTATGCTTATTTAACTTGGCATCAATTTGCATAAGTCTTTTGTGGGGTCCCAATTGGGGAAAAGCCATAAAAAAAAAAAACCTTAAATTCTGTGAAAGGTAGAAGCCCAAACACGATGACCTGTTAAAAATCATAACTTAGATACTGAATCATAATTTAGACACTGAGTCAAAACTTAGATACTATGACCTATGAAAGCCATAACAAGAAAATTGTGACCCGTATGTAACCATTGCATGCTCAACATACAAGCTTATGTTTGGGCATAACATTGGCTTAATGCCCAAGCTCATTACTAAGCAGAAAACCAAAAATATCCACCAGTAATGGTAATACACTCTCTAGCTCCTCTTCCCTTTGTCTGTTTTCTGAAGTTACTCCAGAGATTTTTTTTCCTCCTGCGGGCATCCAACCTATGGTCTGGCTACTGCCCCAGACTGAAGTTAACTCTTGGCGGGGATCTGTCATACCTCCTCTACTGTAAGTAACCCAGTTGCTTAAATTAATACCTGTAATCAATCTGGAGCTCCCTGGCCTCTCTGGTATAGAACTTGTCCCACTGTTTGGGGAGGGAGAGGCAGGATTCCCTAGGTGGGGGAATTCTAGACCTTACATTTTTCTATGCTTTTTTCCCCCTTGTTTCTTACAATAGTGATAATACATTCATGTACCATACTTTTTAAAAATCCAGTTTCCATTTAATGGGCATTTACACTGGTTCCAGATCTTGCTGCTATAAACATTTTGATGTATATGGAGTTTTTTTCTTCTTCTGTGATTAACATCCTACCAGTGTGTGCCTGCTGGCAGAATCTGGGTCAAAGAGTATGGAGATTTTAGTTGTTTTCTTTATATAATTCCAAATTGCTTTTTAGAATGGTTGCATTATTTCCCAGGTCCACCAACAATGCACTATTGTACCTGTTTCTACAATCCATCCAACAATGACTATTCTGATTTTTTTCCCATCTTTGACAGTTTTCTGATGTGGAGTGAAACCTCAGAGTTGTTTGATTGCCATTTATTTTTCTCTCATTATTCATGATTTGGAGTATTCTTTTATACGGTTGTTAATAGTTTACAATTCTTTCGAGAACCCTTAGTTTATATCCTTTGACCTCTTACCAGGGAATGACTTTTAGTCATTTGTTTTTTAGTTTATGTATTTTGGGTATTAAGCCCTTATCAAAGATATTAGATAAAAAGATATTTTTCTCAGCCTACTGCTTCCTTTATCCTACATATGCTAATTTTGTTTGTGCAAATAATTTACTGATGTAAGCAAAATTTTTTATCTTTTGTAATTGTCTCTATCTCTTGTTTGATCAACGGTTCACCCCCTACCTTTATGCATGAAATATGTGTGATTTGTTTCTCTTTAGATTAAAAAATATATATGATCTTCAACACTCAGCTCATGTGGATTTAAATCCAATGTTGAATTTATTGTACAATATATTGTAAGATGCTAGCTTAAGCCTAATTTTCTCTAGACTTTTCAATTTCCCCAGCATTTTTTTAAACAAACAGGGAGTTCTTGGGTAACTTGTATTTTTAGATTCATTGAATACTAGGTTATTTAGATGAATTGTTTTTATTTTTCCTTGATCTACTTTACTTTTCTATTTTTTAATCAGTTCAAAATTGTTTTATTGAGTGCTTCTTTATGATATTTTTTTGTCTGGGAGTATTATTTATTTCTATCAAGTTTTATTGTTTCCCTTTATATTCTAGATCAGGGCTGTCCAAAATTCAGTGCAACTTATGCGGCCCACCTACAAGCATAGAAATTTACATAAATGCTTTAGTAAATGAAGCCCAGCTACCGCAGAGCTCACTAAAATGGCAAATCAAAATATATTGTCTATTGTTTCAATAAAAACCTAAGGCCGGACAGCCCAATTCTAGACATTTTGTTTCTCCAAACGAATGTTATCATTATTATATTATCTATCTCTTTAAAATATCCCTTTGGTAGTTTGATTAGTGTTGCACTAAATCTGTAAATTAACTTTGGTAGTATTGTCATTCATGTGATATTGGCATTGTCCAGCCTTGAGAATTGAATATTTCTCTAGTTACTGAATTTTTTCAAATTCTGAATACAGTTTGGTAAATTGACCCAAATACTTTATTTTTGTGGTTACTTTGAATGAGACTTCCCTTTCTATTACTGTCTCTTGTATTCTATTATATAGAAATGTTATTGATTGTATGGGTTTATTTTATAGCCTGTAAATTTGGGAAACTATTGTCTCAGAAATTTCCTTGTGTTTCAAATCATGTGGCTCAGTTGTATTCCCTCCCCTCGTGGTCATTCTCGTTCCCGCTTGACATGCAGTCTTCTCTTTGGATCCGTACCCTCCCAAACAACTGGGTGTCAATTGCCCTTCTACTAAGGCATGTCTACGTAGACACATCACTTTCAGGAATGATTTTCCTGTACTTCAGCTACCTGTGGATTAGATTCATTGTAAAGCCCCCACTGCCCATTACAAAATTTTAGCTCCCCATATGGGCATATTGTTCAGTAGGACCAACTTATCCTACTAAATAGAGATCTCTCTTTTTCTTCCTGTTTAAGTACTTCTCATTGCCACTTCATTCATTCTTCTGTAGTCCCTCTTCCTGAAAAAAACTGGAGGAGTTACCTTCCCTTCATTAAAATTTTTTGGTCTGATTTTAAAAAAATTGACTTTAATTTTTAAAAATTTTAAGTTCTAAATTATCTCCCTTTTCATCCCTCCCACACCCTTTAGAAGGTATATATTCATTATACATGTGCAGTCATGCAAAATGTATTTCCACACTAGATATGTTAGAAAAAAAGCAAAAAAAAAAAAAGTTAAAAATGCGTGCTTCAATCTGCACCCAGAGTTCATCAGTTCTCTCTCTGGATGTGTATAGCATTTTTCATCATAGGTTCTTTGGAATTGTCTTGTATTGATTAGAGTAGCTAATTCTTTCACAGATAATCATTATTATTATGTTACTATTATGTACAATGCTCTCCTGATTTTGCTCAATTCACTTTGCATCAATTCGTGTATCTTCTAGGTTTTTTTGAAACCATTCTGCTCATCATTTCTTAAAGCACAATAGTATTCCATCACAATTCTGTATCACAGTTTTTTTTAGCTGTTCCCCAATTGATGAGTATTCTCTAAGTTTCCAATTCTTTGCCACTATAAAAGGAGCACCTATAAATATTTTTGTATATATTGGTCCTTTTCCTCTTTCTTTGATCTCTTTGGGATATAGAATTAGTAGTGGTATTGCTAGGTCAAAGGATATGCATGGTTTTATAGTCTGTTAGGCGTAATTCCAAATTGTTCTTCGTAATGGTTTATAACTTCACCAACAGAGCATTAGTGTTCTTGTTTTTCCATATCCTCTCCCACCCTCCACCCCCATTTGTCATTTTTCCTTTTCGGTAGTGTTAGCCAATCTGATGGTATGAGGTTATATGTCAGAGTTGTTTTAATTAATATTTCTCTAATTAATAGTAATTTAGAGCATTTTTATGTGATTATTGATAGCTTTGATTTCGTTACCTGAAGACTTCCTGTTCATATCCTTTGATCATTTATCAATGGCTAGCAGCCTTCCTGTGTGCTTTTGTCGTTGGTCTTTCATCCCCACAGCAGCTGCTAGCAACATTGTTGTTACAAAATGGCATAGTCAGCAGGATCTGCAAATTAAAAGGAAAGCTTGGGGCCTGGGATACCTGTTCATTGTTTCCAAGTTTTGGTGGTTATGGTTCTATGGAGCTCCAGAAGCAGCCACAGCCTGAAGGAAAACAGGCAAGTAGCAGTGATGGGAGTGGTTTCCAGGGTGCCCAGAGCAGGACTCCTGGGAGATAACCTCTTCTTACCCCTCCCTACTCCACTAGCACTCCAGAGGAGACAGGCCAGAGCAGCGGCTGCGGGAGGAAAATAAGCAGAGGTTTGTGGGAGGTGGGGATGGCCAGAGCCAGGGCTTGAGTGGATTAGCCCAGCTCCTGACTGTGCTGCAGGGTTGAATGTCCTGATATTGTATTGCATGTGGAGCCTTGAAACAGGAGTTGAGAACTGCCTTCATACAGACTTGGCAGGAGCTGTTAGTGAGGTGAGACAAAGAGCAGTGAGCTCCCCATGTACCACCCCATCAAGAGAGGAGAACTGCCTGTGAGCTGACCTTGGTAATGTGAGAGCAAAATTGGAGAGCCACCTACATCAGGATTCAGGCAGAAGCCAGGAGCAGCCAACAGGAGTTGGTTGATGGGGAACCCTGGAGCTTGGAATTCAGCCCCAGGGCAGGATGGAAACTGTGCAGCAAGGTACTGAGTGTGCTTTTTTGCTGCCTTCTCCTGGGACGTTTGGGACCTAGAGGGAGGGTGGAGTTATCTATGGTGGGTGGGGGGAAGTGCTGTGGACCCCCCAGGACCCCCACCCTGTTGGCTTTGTTGCCCAGCTGCCCCCCAGGACTTGGAAGTGGGGTGTTGGAACAACGTGGAGAGAACAGATCCCCAAGAGAACTTTATTTGGACTTTTTTGTTTGCATTGGGACTTTGCTCATTAAAGCATGCCTGGTACCTGAGGGTGCCAGGAGGAACCCTGCAATGGCAGTATGTGGAAAAGGACACATCCTCAAGAAGGACTTTGCTTGAACACTCTGTATTGACTAAAGAGATTGTAACTTGCTGTAACTTAGGGGTGGATGGTGTTTGTATTGTAAACAAGTATTTTGGGGAATGACACTGAATGATATGTTTTGTTATGCTGTGAATGTTATGCTTTAGTTCCCTGATGGGATCACAACATATAATACCTCTATTTGTTAACAGGATCCATGGCCATTTTGATTGTGTAGTCCAAGGATCCAAGGATCCTGGAAGGGGTGGAGTATTATGGTAATTGGGGTGGAACTTTCTTACTGTTTTCTCCTTGATAATACTGAGGTATTCAAGTACCTTTGGTGAGTTTTGCTTTTCAAATGTAATGGCAAGCAAAGTGGACTTTGATTATTACTACTTTCTACTCATGAGCAATTAATATTTCTCTGATTATTTAGGTCTATTTGTGTGAAAAGTGTTTGGTAATTGTGTTCATGTAATCCTTGGGGTTTGTCTTGGCAAGTAGACTTTCAAGTATTTTATATTGTCTGCAGTTATTTTAAATGGAATTTCTCTTTCCATCTCTTGCTGCTGGGTTTTGTTGGTAATATATAGAAATGATGATAAATTATATGGGTTTATTTATATCCTACAATTTTGCTGAAGTTGTTAATTGTTGCAACTAGTTTTTAGTTGATTCTCTAGGGTTTTCTAAGTGCACCATCATATCATCTGCAAAGAGTGATAGTTTTGTTTCCTCGTTGCCTAATCTAAATCTTTCAGTTTCTTTTCCTTGTCTTATTTCTATAAGTAATATTTCTAATGTAGTATTGAATAATGGTGATAAGGAGCATTCTTGCTTCATCCCTGATCTTCTTGGGAAGGCTTCTGGGTTATCCCCATTACAGATAATGTTTCCTCTTGGTTTTGGATAGATACTACTTATCATTTGAAGAAAGGCTCCATTTATTCCTTTATTTTCTAATGTTTTTTTTTCTAATAGGAATAGAGTTGTATTTTGCCAAAAGCCTTTTCTGCAACTATTGACATAATCATGTGATATTTCTTCTTTTCAGTATTGATGAGATCAATTATGCTTATAGTTTTCCTAGTATTGAAGCAGCCCTGCATTCCTTGTATAAATCCTACCTGGTCATTTTGTACAATCTTTGTAATTTATTGCTTTAGAATCCTTCCTAATACTTTATTTGAAAAATTTCTATAAATATTTATTAGAAAAATTGACCTATAATTTTCTTTCTTTGTTTTTACTCTCCCTGGTTTAGGTATCAAAGCCATATTTGTGTCATAAAAGGAATTTGGTAGGACTCCTTTACCTAAGTTAAAAAAAATTAACATTGGGATTAATTGCTTCTTGTTTGGTAGAATTCAATTGTAAATTCCATCTAGTCCTGGGGATTTCTTCTTAGGGAGCTCATATATGGCTTGTTCAATTTCTTTTTCTAAGAGAGTTATTTAAGTATTCCATTTCCTCTTTTGTTAATGTGGGCAATTTTAATTTTTATAAATAATCATCTCAGATGATCAGTTTTATATATTTTTTTCAAGTCACAGAAGTAACTTTATTTATTTTTTTGGTAATGGAACCATAGATCTTTATTATGTACAGATTGCTTTTCTTTTTAAATATATAGTAAATTATTCAACGTGTAACTTTCCAAGCTGTGCTACCTGTCTATGATTCCTTGACTTTCCTTCTGTTCTCTTTGTGTCTTTCTTCCCCCTGTGGAGGTTTTCCTTTTTTTTTTTTAAATTTTTTTTTTATTCTTAGTTTTCACCATACACTTCCATAAGATTTTGAGTTCCAAATTTTCTGCCTATCCCTTCCCTCCCCCCACTCCAAGACAGCTTGCAATCTGATACAGGCTCTCCCTATATATTTATATTAAACATATTTTCACATTGGTCATGTTGTAAAGAAGAATTAGAACCAATGGGAGAAACCATGAGGAAGAGGAAACAAGCAAAAAAAAAAAAAAAGAGAGCAAATAGCATGCTTCAATCTGCATTTAGGCTCCATAGTTCTTTTTCTGGATGTGGATAGTATTTTCCATCATGAGTCATTTAAAGTTGTCTTAGATCCTTGCATTGCTAAGCAGAGATAAGTCTATCAAAGTTAGTCACTGCACAATGTTGCGTTACTGTGTAAAATGTTCTTCTGGTTCTACTCCACTCAGCATCAGTTCATGTAAGTCTAGGTTTTTCTGAAATCATTTCTTATGGAACAATAGTATTTCATTACATTCATATACCATAACCTATTCAGCCATTCCCCAATTGATGGGCATCCCCTCAATTTCCAATTCTTGGACGTTACAAAAAGAGCTACTATAAATATTTTTGTACATGCAGGTCCTTTTCCTATTTTTATGATCTCTTTGGGACACAGATCTAGAAGTGGTATTGCTGGGTCAAAGGGAGATGATTAGTTTTATTAGCATGTAAATGGGCAAAATAACTTCTAATAATTGCTTTAATTTAATCTTCATTGACAATGCATTTACCTTTTTCATTTTGATGCTGGTAATTTGGTTTTTCCTTTCTTTTTTAAATCAAATTAACTAATGGTTATTTTATTTTATTTGTTAAACTAGTTCTTGGTTTTATTAGCTTTTTTTAGCTTTCAATTTTATTAATACCTCCTTTTCACAATTTCTATTTTGGCATTTAATTGGGATTTTAAATTTCTTTTTCTTTTTTCCTTTTTAGTTGAGTGATGCTTTTTTCTTTTTTTTGTTAATGTATGGAGTTAGAGACATAATATTTTCTTTAAGTACTGCTTTGGCTACATCCCACAAATTTTGGTATGTTGTCTCATTGTTATTTTTCTCTTTAATGAAATTGATTGTTTCTATGATTTGTTCCATTGTTAAAGATTAGACTGTTTAGTTTCAACTTGTTTTTAATCTTTGCTTCCATGGCCCTTTGTTGAATTTTGTGGTTATTGTATTCTGGTCTGATAAGGGTGCTTTTAATATTTCTGCTTTTCTGCATAGGTTTTTATGCCCATACATGGTCAAATTTTAGGAAGGTACCATGTACATACAAGTGAGAAAAAGGTATATTTTTTCTATTCCCATTCAGTTTTCTCTAGGGATCTAGATAAAATCATATTCATCTTCTTATCTTCTTTCTTATTTATTTTATGGTTAGATTTGTCTAGTTCTGAGAGGGGAGAGTTGAGGTACCTTGCTAGTGTAGTTTTACTATTTATTTTTTCCTATAATTCATTTAACTTTTCATTTAAGAATTTGAATGCGATGGGATTTGGTGCACATATGTTTAGTATTGATATTACTTCATTGTACCTTTTAGCAAGATGTAGTTTTCCTGCTTATCTATTTTAATTAGGCCTATTTTTGCTTTTGCTTTGTCTGAGACCATGATTGCCACCCCTGCCTTTTTTACTTCAGCTGAAGCATAATAGATTCTGCTTTAGCCCCTTATTATAACTTTGTGTGTCTCTCTGTTTGAGGTATGTTTCTTATAAACAATATAATATGGGATTTTGGTTTCTAATACGTTATGTTATCTGTGTCTATTTTATGGATGAAGTCATTCCATTCATATTCACAGTTATGATCACTAATTGTGCAATTCCTTCTATTCTATTTTCTTCTATTTATCCTTCTTTCTCTCTTTTTATTCTGTCCCTCCTCAAAAGTCTTTTTTGCTACTGACCACTGCCTCTCTTAATCTCCTGTCACTTTTATCATACCCCCATATCTTCCATCCTGTTTCCCTCCTCTTTTCCTATTGGGCAAGATAGATTTTTATACCCAACTCAGCGTGTGTGTGTGTGTGTGTGTAAAATTTCCCCTCTTTGAACCAATTCTAAAGAAAGTGGGGTTAAAGCATCACCTGCCAATCCCCCTTCCCCAATTTCCCCTTCCATTATAAAAGCTTTTCCTTGCGCACTGATTTTATGTGAGAAAATTTTCCCCACTCTGCCTCTCCTTCCCCTTTTCCCACTATATCCCTCTTTCTTAGGCTTTATTTTTTTTGAGATCACTCTAACATAATAGACCCACACTCATGCCTTTTGTCTATGTATACTCCCTCTGAACTGCCCTAATAATAAGAAAGGTCTTAGGAGTTACATGTATTATTTTCCCAAAAAGGAATGTAAACTGTGTAACTTTATTGAATCTCCTATGATTACTCTTTCATGTTTATCTTTTTATGCTTCTCTTGAGTTGTCTTTGAATGTCAAATTTTTTATTCAGCCTTGATCTTTTCATTGGAATGTTTGAAAATCCTTTATTTCATTAAATATCTGTTTTTTTTTTCCCTCCCTGAATGTTTATATTCAATTTTGCTGGGTAGATTATTCTTAGTTGTCATCCTAGCTCCTTTGCTTGTGGAACATCATATTACAAGCCCTCTGTTTGTTTAATGTGGTAGCTGCTAAACCTTGTGTAATCCTGATTCTGGCTCTACAGTATTTAAATGTTTTCATTCTGGCTGCTCGAAGTATTTTTTCTTTGACCTGGTAGCTCTGGAATTTGGCTGTATTGTTCTTGAGAGTTTTCATTTTGGGGTCTCTTTCAGGAGGTGATCAGTGTATTCTTTCAGTTTCTATTTTACCTCTGGTTATAAGATATTGGGGGCTGTTGCCCTTTGTAATTTTTTTTCTTACTTTCATGATGACTTTCAGTTATCTTAATAATTCTAAAATTACCTCCCCTTAATCTGTATTTCAGCTCATTTGCTTTCTAATGAGACATTTCACATTAAAATTTTTTTTTCATTCTTTTGATTTTGTTTTACTGTTTCTTGATGTGTCATGGAATCATTAGCTTATACTTACCCAATTCTAATTTTTAAGGAATTATTTTCTTCAATAAGCTTTTGTACTGCTTTTTCTCATTTGGCCAATTCTGCTTTCTAAGCAGTTATTTTTATCAGTGATGTTTTGTACATCTTTTGCTATTTGGTCAATCCTGTTTCTTAAGGTGTTATTTTATGCCTCTTTTTATCAAGTTGTTAATTGTCTTTTCATATTTCTTTCTAATGCTCTCCTTTCTTCTCCTAGTTTTCCCTCTACAATTCCCATTTGACTTTTAAAAGCCTTAAAAAAAACCAAACAACTTTTTAAGGAATTCTTGTTGGGCTTGTATCCAATTCACATTTTTTTTCTTTTATGTTTTGTGTGTAGCTTTTTTTGACAATGTTATCTTCTTCTGAGTTTGTGTCTTGATCATTCCTGTCACCATAGTAGCTTTTTATAGTCCAGCTCTTTTTTTAATTGTTTCCTCATTTTCCCAGCCTATTTCTTGACTTTGAACTTTGTTAAAGTTTGGCTTTGTTTCCGGGGCGGGGGTGGGCCACAGTCCTAATCTTCAAGCTTTTTCCAATTGCTGTTTTCAGAGCTAGTTCTCAGATGTTTTTAGTTCTTCCAATATGATGTCATCTAAGGAGAAATGTGGTCACTGCTCCCTTGCAGCCCCAAATAATATTGGTCATCAGGGCTCCTACTCCCTTGTGACAGCAATTGATACAGCTCCTTAGGGCCCTTAACCCCTTGTTTCTTCTGGTGCTCCTTTTTGCTCTTGAACTGTGACCCAGAAGTGGGTATAGGCAATGGAGATGCTACATAGCACCCTGTCCTGCACCCAGTGTTAGCACATTAGTTCTCTGTAGTCTTTTTCTGATCAGTTGCCAGGTCTACTTACTATCTTTGTTTTGAGAACTCCTGAAGTCACCGTTGCTGCTATTGCCACCTCTAGGACCCACAGCTGGTGCTCCAGGCCATCCCTCATTGCAATGTCATAGATTTCTCCTTCCAACCTCACAAATAGTCTTGGGCTGGAAAAATGTCTCACCCCAAACTTTTATTGGCTCTACCACTCTAGAATTTGATTTGAGATGTTATTTTAAAGTTGTTTGGAGGAGAATGTTGGGAGACCTCAGCTATAGTGCTTCCTGTACTCCACTATCTTGGATCCACCCTTGGAACATGGTTATGTTCATTGTTTATCCATGAAATTGAGGAGTAAACACCTCTCCTTAGATCATACCACCTTAGAAAAACTGAAAACTTACAAGTCCCTAGAAGTATCTCTGAAAACATTTGCACAAAACCCGTGAAGCTTGAAACAGTATGCCCTCCACACTGGAAACAAAAGCCTTAACAAAGAGTTAAAAAGTAAAGTAATTGGCTAGCAAAATGAGCAAACAGTGGAAAAAAATTCACACCACAGAATTTTACTTTGGTGACAAGGAAGATCAAAACATACAATCAGAAAACAACATAGTCAAAGCTCCTACATCCAAAGCCTCCAAGAAAAATATTAATTAGTCTGAGGCCATAGAACAGCTCAAAAAGGATTTTGAAAATCAAGTAAGAGAAGTAGAGGAAAAATTGGGAAGAGAAATGAGAGTGATGAAAGAAAATCAGGAAAAATGATTCAACAGCTTACTAAGGGAGACCCCAAAAAATATTGAAGAAAACAACACCTAAAAAAATAGACTAGACCAAATGGCAAAAGAGGTCCAAAAAGCCAATGAAGAGAATAATGCCTTAAAAAGCAGAATTAGTCAAATGGAATAAAAGATCCAGAAGCTCATTGAAGAAAATAATTCCCTAAAAAAGTAGAATGGAGTAAATGGAAGCTAAGGACTCTATGAAAGACAAGAAATTATAAAACAAAACCAAAAGAATAAAGAAAAATAGAAGACTGTGAAATATCTCATTCAAAAAACCACTGACCTGGAAAATAGATCTAGAGAGATAATTTAAAAATTTTTGGACTACCTGAAAGCCATGATCAAAAAAAGAGCCTAGACATCATCTTTCAAGAAATTATCAAGGAAAACTGCTCTGTGATATTGTAGAACTAGAGGGTAAAATAGAAATTGAAGGAATCCGCCAATCACCTCCTGAAAGAGATCCCCAATTGAAAACTCTCAGGAATATTATAACCAAATTCCAGAGTTTCCAGGTCAAGGAGAAAATACTGCAAACAGCTAGAAACAAACAATTCAAATATTGTGGAAACACAATCAGGATAACAAAAGATGTAGTGGCTTCCACATTAAGGGATCTGAGGGCTTGGAATATAATATTCTGGAGGTCAAAGGAGCTAGAATTAAAACCAGTAATCATCTACCCAGCAAAACTGAGTATAATCCTTCAGGGGGGAAAATGGATATTCAATGACATAGAGGAATTTAATGAGTACTTGAGAAGCCAGAACTAAATAGAAAAATTGGCTTTCAAATATGAGACTCAAGAGAAGCATGAAAAGGTAAACAGTAAAGGGAAATCATAAAGGACTTATTAAAGTTGAACTGTTTACATTCCTACATGGAAAGGTGATATTTGTAACTCATGAGACCTTTCTCCTCATTAGGGTAGTTGGAGGGAATAGACAGTAGAAGTAGGGAAGGAGACAGAGGGTACAGGGTGAATTGAATATGAAAGGATAATATCTAAACAATAAAATGAAAGAGTTGAAAGAGGAATGTACTGGGAGAAGGAGAAAGGGAGAGATAGAATGGGGTAAATTATCTCATAGATGAGACAAGAAAAAGATTTTATAGTGGAGGGGGAGAGGGGGGAGGTGAGAGGGAATGAGTGAACCTTACTCTCATTGGATTTGGCTTAAGGAGGGAAGAACATACACATTCAATTGGGTATGGAAATCTATTTTACCCTACAGGAAAGTAGAGGGGAAAGGAATCAGAAGCAAGCACTTTTGAGGAGGGACAGTGTCAAAGGAAAGAATAAAATAAACAGGGAGGAGGGAAATATAGTCAGTCTTTCACAACACAATTATTATGGAAGTGTTTTGCATGACTACACATATATAACCTATATCTAATTGCCCTCTCAATGAGGGTGGGTAAGGAGGGAGGAAGGGAAAGAATTTGGAACTCACAGTTTTAGAATGTTAAAAATTGCTTTTACATGCAACTGGGAAATAAGATACACTTATATATATATATATATATATATATATATATATATATATATATATATATATATATATATATATATATATATATATATATATATATATATATATATATATATATATATATATATGTATAGAAATGTATCTTACCCTACAGGAAAATAGAAGGGAAGGGGATAGGAGAAGGTGGGGAGCCTATAGAAGGGAGGGCAGATTGGGGGAAGGGTCAATCAGAATGCATGCCATCATGGGGTGGGGAGACAATTTGGAACTTAAAATCTTGTGGAAATGAATGTTGAAAACTAAAATAAGTAAATAAATAGAAAAAAATTCTGCTTTCATCTTGATCTCCTAATGTACTTTTAGAATGCATTCTCTTAATGGTACCCTTTTTTTTAAAGGTTTTTTGTAATCCAATAGGTGTCTTTTTTGCATTTTAAAAAATTTAATAGTCTCTAGAGATGAGATAACTTAATTATTTATTCTTTCTTTGGTAGTTATTTTTGTTTTTCTTGGGTTTTTCCAGATTTATTAATCTGCTCATTTTTTTTCCCCCAGAAGGTTTTCAAATGCTTCTCTTTCATTGAACATCCATGTTTTTACATTGATGATTAGGTTCCAGTTCTCAGGATATATAATTTGGGTTGCATTTTGAGTTCCTTTGCTTTTTGGACTATATCATTCCATTTCTTTCTGTGATTTATGGTGGGTACAAAATAGTCTTGCATTATTTGAATTTCCTTTCTTTTGGAAGGTCTTTCTCCTGGTTCTGTGCAGAATTTTTGTCATTTCAATTGTTAAATTCAATGATTATATATCTTGGTGTTTAAAGCACAGTGTTTTTTGTTAGTTTGTTTTGTTTTTGCCCTCCTGAGGCCAATCTTTGAATTTCTTCATTTGATTGATTGATCTTTGTTTTATGTCTTCAGAAAATCTGGGCAATTGTTATTTTCTCATTTTTTTTTTTTTTTTGCATTATGGTGGCCAGTTTTTTTTTTTTTTCACTTGACATGTCTTTTGGAAAGTTTGTGATCTGCAGGTTGCCTCAACACATTTTGTTTTCTAGTTCATTCCATTTGGCTTATATAATGATGATGTGTTCCTTTGATATTATTGGATTTTTTTGCTTCTCTTCTTGATTGTCCTTTGTTTTAGTATATTTATTTTTAAAATATTTTATTTTTTGATAAAACTCACTACCATGGATCCAAGTTTTTCTATTCTAATTATTTTTACTGTACAGGTCATGTATTTTCCATTTGTTTCTTTTCACTACCTCTCTCAAGATTTTTCCTTGCTTTCTTAAACCCTGTAGTCTCCTGTTGACCTTGTCTTGGGAACACACAGCATTCGGTATTTCTTCAGGTGATAATTCAGTTTCCTTTTTCGTGAAGTATTTATTCAGAAAGATTTATATTCTCTTAGATGTTTTGGTAGCTACCTTCTCTTCTAATTTGAATATCATCTCTGTTGATTGATCTATTTTGGTCTAGGTTTTTAACTGAATTTTCTTCTTGAGACCTTTGGTGATTTTGCCCTTTTTCCTTATATTCTCCTGTTGCTCACTTTCTGACTTTCACCTTTGATACTGTATTTATCCCACCTTTGATACTGTATTTATCCCACCCCCAGAGCTTTACCTCAAAGTGGTCTGAGAATTTGCTATTCAGTAGTGTTGGTCCCTGCCCCGAGCAACTCCTGAGGGAGGTGGGGATAATATTAGTTCCATTTAGATTCCAGTCTCCTTTCCTGCAAATCTGGTAAAGCCACATATGCTGTCCCCAATTCAGTTGCCTCTTTAGTTTTCTGTGTGAGCTGAACTCATATCTGCTGCTTTTCTTGGGGTTGGGGAAGGTGAAGGGGTGGAATGAGTGTTCCAGACAGAGTTTCTGCCACCTTGAGGTTTCCTAGCTTAGGAGTAGTTTCAAAAAGCAGGCAACAAAATTCTCCACTTGTTAACATCTCTCATCTTCTTGTTTTTCCATGCTCTATTCAGTTCCACATCATTTTATATGCGTTCAGGGAATGGTTCAACTTACTTTGTCTTGTAATATTTTTTCAGAGAAGTTTATAATGATTTTGATTTTTAAGCGCTTATTCTTTACAATGTTTTATCTTCTTGGTTGATTTATCTGTTTATACTGTAGATTTTTAAGTGAATATTCTTCCTTTTGAAATTTTGGTGGTTTTTAGCCTTTTTCACATATCCCCTGTGCTTCACTTTCAGACTCCTTCACCTTAGTGGTAGACTACAAAGCTGTCGCATCCTCCTTCCATATTGGGGAATTTATAACTTACCCTCATGGATCCTACTCTTAGTAGTTTCTGGGGCACAAGACTGGCTCCATTTGTATTTAAGTCTCCTTTTTTTTTTCCCAAGTCTGGTGTATCTACTCACACTGGTTCTCTGCCCCAGTTTCAGTCTTGGCTATAGTCCTTTGCTTATTGGTTCATTCTTTCCCCATCTCCTTAGCTAGCTCATCATCCATATTATGGCCCCTTATTTAGGATGTTCCTAAGGTTTTGTCCTAGGGACTCTTCTCCCTTTACAGATATTTTTCTTCTGTTAACCTCATCAGATACCATAGATTTAACTATCATCTCTATTCATATGACCGACAGAGCTGTAAGGTGTACCAAAAATCCAAGTGCAATTTTAAGCTGAAAAACAGCTTTAAAATGCACTAGGATTTTAGTCTTTAGTCTAAAGCTTTCATAGCTTGAAACTGCACTAAACTTTAGTCTTTAGCCTAAAGCTTTTGTAGCTTAAAACTGCACTTAAGACTTTAGTCTTAAGTTTTCATAGATTAAGACTGCACTAAGATTTTGCAACACCCTGTATATGTTCGTCCCCAGTCTCTCCTTTGAGCTTAAGTCCCTTATCACCCATTGCCTGCTGGATTTTTCAAACTGAATGTCCTGGAAACATCTTAAACTCAATATGTCCAAAACGGAGTTTTTTAAAAAAAATCTTTTCTCCTAAATCCTTTGCTTTTCCAAGCTTCCTGATTTTTGTTGAAGGGACTACTATCCTTCAAGTCTCTCAAGTTTGTAACCTTAGCATTATCCCCTACTCCTCATTCTATCTCACTTTTCATATCCACCCAGCTGCCAAATATCAATGTCTCTATCTCTACAACATCTCTCAATCTGACTCCTTATCTCTACTCACAAAGCTTCCATTTTGCTTCAGACCTTCATCATCTCTTGCCTAGATTATTTCAATAACCTCCTAATCTCTTTCAAATATCTTACTGTTCCAGTCTATCATATACAGTGCTCCTAAAGCAATTTTCCTTAAATACAGCTCTGACCATGTGACTCCCCTACTCAATTAGCTCCAGTGACATCCTGTGGATTCTAGGATAAAGTATGAACTCCTCAGTTTCACTTTTGAAGCCCTAAACAATCTGATCCCAACCTATTTTTCCAGGATCATTGGACATTGCTCCCCTTCCCACACTTTGTGATATACCTGAGAGACTTGAACGATCATTTGGGAAAGGTGGTCTGCAGGGCCTTTTGAGCAATTAAGGCCTTTGCTCCACTGATCTGTCAATTTTGGCTTAGTAATGGCAGGCCCTTCCCTCTTAGTTGTTTTCATCTACTTGTTCTTTGTCTACTTGGCATGATTACAGAATTTCTCTTTACTGATGACTATTTCTTTGTGATGACATTTCGTGATGAATATTTCTTAGTATTCTAGAAAATCACCTACTTGAGTATGTAAGGAATAATAAAAAAAATTCATTAGATATAGTTCTAGAGCTACTAGACATCAATTTTGTTTAATTGTATCATCTTGACTTCCAAGAATCTACAATAGCTGATCTTTTGATGATGGAACTCTACATTAAACATTGAATAACCCTCCTAATAGATAATGAGCTTCATAAGTGTGTTGCCATATCAACAATTTGCCTTAAAACCATCTTACCACTATCTCTTAGGGGTTTTATGGCTAATGAAAGAGCTAAGTAAGGAACATTAAATGAAAAAGGTTCTGTGCCCCATCAATCAATGCCAGGCACTCTGCTAAGTACTGGGACATAAAACCAAAATAACCCCTACCTTTAATGAGCGAACATTCTAATGGAGGAGACAACACAGAAATAATTAAGTACAGGTAAGGCGTGTGCCTACATATATACAGAGTAAGACTGAAGATAATCTCAGATGGGAAGTGATCGACAGCTTAAATAGAATAATACTAGTCTTTTTAGCTTTCCAAAAATTAAGTAAATTAAGTAAGCACAAGGCGATATAATAGAAAGAGCTTTGGACCTGGAGTCAGGAGCCACCTGAATCCCAATTACACTTTTGAGACTCGCTAGCTGAGGGACTGTAGTAAGTCTTGGCATCTTTGAGCCTCAGTGTAAAATCTGTGGGATGCAAAAATTATACTCATTTGCTTTGGCTTTCCTAAAATAATCATTTGATAACTTGGAGATAGTGGGTACTTGCTATGTCTGTCTCTGTCTCAATCTATAAGGGGCTCTCTTGGAGAAATAGTCTTCCTTTGGAAATTTTTTTTTGCTTTTCATTAAGATTCATTTCTGAATATGCCCCTTCTCCACCCTTACACAGTGGACCTGTCTCATAATAAAGGAAAAACAAAACAAAACACAAAGCTCACTAAACTAGCCAACACACTGACCCTATCTGACAGTATATATAACATTATATACCTGTATTTCCCATTTCTTCAAGGAAAGCAAGAAGCTAGTTACATTTTAGCATCTTTTCCCTGGGGCCAAGGTTGGTAATTATAACTTCATAATTTTATTTACTTATTCATTTGATATTGTTGTAATTATTGTGTGCATTGTTTTCCTGATTCTACTTCCTTCATTGTTTAAATTCTTTTGAGATTTCATTGTTTTTTCAATTTCCCTATATTTATTATTTCTTATTGCACATGAGTTTGCTATTATATTCATGTACCACAATTTGTTTATTCATTCCCTATCTGATGTGTACCCACTTTGTATCTAGTTCTTTACTACAACCCTTTTATTTTATATGATATATAATATCATCTATCTATCTCTATCTATCTACCTATCTATCATTTATATTTTCCTCATATTCCTGTGCCAGTATTTTTTCATTCTTCCAATGTGCCTAGGACCCTTTTGTTTAGTCCAAGCAGGAATCTCAGCCCCTGATCCTTGTTTTCTGGAATATCTTCTCCAACATATTATCTATCATATTCTCCATCCCTAAGTTTCTCCCTTCCCAGCATCCTTTTATGTTCTTGATGTCCACTGCCAGAGGTATTGAAAATTCTTAGACCTAGCCTAGGACGTTAAAGGTGGAAGCGACCTAGTCCTGGAGACTACTGGAGCCATGTAAGTAATAGACCTGGTTCACAGGAGCTGATTATTAAATTTTCACTATGAACTTTTATGCCTAAGAAATTGGCAAATGCTATACATAAGGGCTTGATTTGTTGTATTGTTGATTGACTTGTCTTAAGAAAGTGACGAATAAAGTTTTGGGATTTTATGAGAGCCAGTTTTTAAACATTTACCAACACACTGTTACCTAGTAGCCATCATTATAAATGAGGAAACAGAATCACAGAAGTTAAATGGCTTGCTCGGGATCACATAGTTGTTAGTGGTAGAGTAAGGTAAGACTAGAACCCAGGTACCCAGGCCTAGTAAAAATAGACAACTGTATAGCAGATAATCATAATGCTTCAAGGATCCCTGATTTTATGGATGCGTATTCTTCAACCAATGCAGATTATAGTCCCTCTGTACCTGAATAGGCTGTTTTTATTAATCAGCTGATGCTTAACCCTCTAGTGATGAGATTTACCAAATTTGGTTAGATTGGTGTGCAGATGGCAGTCCATTAATGGGCTCATGCTCAAAGCCTTTCTACTATTATGGAACCTACCAAGCTTGTTTCGCTGGTGTAACTTTAAAGAATCCAGAGTCACATTTATGGCAAAGAAGGTACCAATATAGAACTCTGTGAGAGAGCATAATTAATTAAAAAAAAGCTACAGCCAGTGAAGTAAAGAAGGACAAATTTCCAAATTAAGTTCAAATTTCTATTACTAATGCTTATCTGTCTGACCATGTCACCAAACCTCTTTGATTTTCAGTTTCATCTTCTATAAAATGAGACTAATAATACCTACAGGACTTAGCTCATTGTTATGAAGCTCAAACAGGATAATTTACATAAAACACATGCAAAACTTTACAGCAACATATGTTAGCATCATCATTATTTTTTTCTTTATTATTTATTTATTTAATATTTTTAGTTTTCAGCATTGATTTTCACAAGAGTTTGAATTACAAATTTTCTCCCCTTTCTTCACTCCCCCCGCCAACTCCAAGATGGCATATATTCTGATTGCCCCATTCCCCAGTCAGCCCTCCCTTCTGTCACCCCACTCCCCCCCATCCTCTTTTTCCTTACTTTCTTGTAGGGCAAGATAGATTTCTATGCCCCATTGCCTGTATATCTTGTTTCCTAGTTGCATGCCAAAACTTGTTTTTTAAACATCTGCTTTTAAAACTTTGAGTTCCAAATTCTCTCCCCTCTTCCCTCCTCACCCACCCTCCCTAAGAAGGCAAGAAATTCAACATAGGCCACATGTGTATCATTATGCAAAATCCTTCCACAATACTCATATTGTGAAAGACTGTGTTTTCCTCTTTCCTATTCTATCCCCCTTTATTCAGTTTTCTCCCTTGACCCTGTACCTTTTCAAAAGTGTTTGCTTTTGATTACCTCCTCCTCCGTCTGCCCTCCCTTCTATCATCCCCCCTTTATATCTCCTCCCTCCTTTCCTGTGGGGTAAGATACCCAATTGAGTGTTTATGTTATTCCCTCCTTAGTTCAAATCTGATGAGAACAAGATTCACTCATTCCCCCTCACCTGCCCCCTCTTCCCTTCCAATGAACTGCTTTTTCTTGCCACTTTAATATGAGATAATTTACCTCATTCTATCTCTCCCTTTCTCCCTCTCAATATATTCCTCTCTCATCCCTTAATTGGATTTTATTTTTTTAGATATCATCCCTTCATATATATATTCCCTTCAGCTACGCTAATACTGAGGTCTCATGAATTACACACATCATCTTTCCATGTAGGAATGTAAACAAAACAGTTCAACTTTAGTAAGTCCCTTATAATTTCTCTTTCTTGTTTACCTTTTCATAGTATCATCATTATTGTTATTCACTGTATTATTAGCTTCTTTGGTCCTCAGGTTGTCAGATACTAAGACTTCTCTGTAAATTAGAGACAAATTGTGATGTGCATTTGGAGGGAGTCCCTGTTCTAAGGAAATCACCACAAACTCCATTTTACAGATGAGGAAACTGAGACTGAGAGAGGTTAAGCAAGTGTATGCAGCTAGGAAGTGCCTGAGGCAGGATGTGAACTTGAGTCTTACTGACTCAAGTCCAGCACTCTATCCACTGTTCTACCCAGCTGCCTACTTTCTCCTTTGGCCTTGTTATCCACTTCACTTACCACCTTTATGCAGATGGGTCCCAGATATATTCATATATCCAGCCCAGATCTCTTCCGTGAGCTCCAGTCTCTCATTGCCAACTGGCATTGGTTATCTTTCCCTACACATACTGACAGTACCTAAAACTCAACCTGTACTTCATCTTCTAAAATACAAAGTATACCCTTCCTCCTCACTGATCTTTTTCTAGGGATGACACCATCATCTTTCTAGTTTTAGGTTTCTGACACCTGAGCCAACTTTGATTTTTTCCCCTTCTCTGATGTCCCACATCTAATCAACTGCCAAATCCTGTCAACTCTTCCTCTGCAATAGCTCTCAAATCTCTTCCCTCTTCTCTAATCACATTGTGATTATCCTATTTTAAGCTTTCATGTCTTCTCACCATGACTATCACAACAGCCAGTTTTCCTGCCTTTAGTCTCTCTTTTCTCCAATCTATTCTTCATCCCTATTCCCCAAGTAATTTTCCTAAAGCATTGTTCTGATAACAATACTGCTCTCAAAATCTACCAGTGTACCATATTCCTGGAGTATAATTCCTTTTCATTTCTCAAAATCCTTCTCTTCATTCAAGGCTTGGTTTCCATGAGGTTTTCCCTGGTCCCTGAAGATGAAAGCATTTTCTCTCTTCTTAGATTTCCTTATTATATTGTTTGCCACACATACTATATCCCCTTGTTAGATCCTAAACTGCCCAAGGCAGGGGTTCTTTTGTGTGATATGGACTCCTTTGATAATTTGATCAAGTCTATGAACCCTTTCTCAAAATAATATTTTTAAATGAATGAAATAAAATGCATATGATTACAAAGAAAACCAAAGGTTAGTGAAAATAAATTTGTATTTTTTTTCCAAATTAAGTATATAAACCATTTGAAATCTATGTATGAACCCCTTGGGGGTATCAGTTGATCCCAGGTTAAAAACACCTTCCCTAAAGCCAGGAAGCACATATGTTTAAGATCTTTGTGTTCCTAGTCTTGTATATAATAAATACTTAAGAATGCAGGTTGAAACAAAATATGCCAGTTTTAGAATCACTGAGGTTGATATTCAGATTTCTAATTGCTTCTCAACCAAACATAAGTCATTCTTAAAGTCTTTATTACTTTATGGCATGTTACATGACCTGCAATTAGGTCATTCAACTGGAAAAATCCAAGATTGATAAAACCTCTAGAAAAGCATAGTTATGATTTGATTCTTAAAATTACAGGCATGCTAAAGTGAATTATAAAAGTACTGGTGAAGTTCCCTCCGTAGTCAAATCTCGCTCTAGTATTACCCTTATTATAATTTTTACTGTTTCCTATTTGCCAGTTCCTTTTTGAAAAACCACATTTTGCCTTTCATGAATATCTGTAATGTCCAAGTAACACTCTATCCCCTAGGCAAATTACTCAACTCAGAATGTGGGTGCAAGAAACATTCTGTCTGCTACTCCTTTGAAGCTGAAATAATGATAAGTACAATGGTTTGATTCCTGCAGTAGATTTTAATTCAAGCTTCTCAAAATGTCCCATCAACATTCAATCCCCAAAGCAAGGACAGAATGTTTGCAAGGGAAGTGTCTGTTGTGAATGAGTTTCCCCAGCCCCATAAGGAACCAGAGCTAAGATCGGAGATTAGGTTATTGGACAAGTTCATTAAAATATACCTCATCAGAACATGAAAAAGGAGTAAAATTTTCCAGATTTTTCATATTAGGATAGTAGCACTGACCCAGCAAACCTATACAAGCTAATTGCAGAGAACTGGTCTATTTTTTAGACTACCTGCCATTGTCTAAGTAACTTTTTAAGACATGGAATCAGATGGACCCAATTTCTTTTAGGGACTTAGGTTTTTTAGGTTGTATTTTTTTAAAGGTATTTGATATTAGAATTGAATTTGATATTAGACAAGTTTCCTTTCAGGAGAATGAATCCTCTCTATATTATTCTCACAGAGTTGAGTCTATAATTTACTGTATGTATATTTCTTTTCTTTTTTTTTTCACCCTAGGACAGATTAGTTTTGTGGGAGAGAAGTTAAAATTAAGAACTGGGAGAAAGCTTTGAAATCTTAGTATATCTACCCACTTTCCCATGTATAATGGCTTTTTTGTTTTCTTCCAAGATCCTTTTCCTTTATTGAAGAAGAAAAATGAAATAAAATAATAATAGGGACCAGGCCTTCTGATCTGAAAGCCACCTGGGCTGCTGATAAGGAAGAATCATTGTGGGTGAGGATTGCAGCTACAAAGACAAGCTCCATTGAGTTCTTGCTGACAGCCTAGATATACACACACTTCAGTAAATAGCTCATTATTGCAAATTTGTTGAAGGTGTGGACTGGAGGATATGCGCTGGAATAATTAGTTAATACATGAAAAGAAATGCCATGTATATGGAGAGATAAAACCGTCAGGCAGCCTATATTAGAGCAGCCTTTGTGAAGGTAATTTACAAGATGAATTCACAAATTGCTGTGGCCTTGGCCCACCAGGTTTCCATCAAAGCTTCAATGTATGGACTGCAACATTGGGGGGGTTCACAGCTGCACTTTCATTTGGTACTGAACTCACTCCATGAACATCAATAGTTTGCTTTTTATTTAGCAAGCTATCGGCACTGTACTAGATGTGTAACCAAAATCCCAAATCGATCAGTTGTGTTTTTAAATTACATGAAATGAAATCAGAAAGGCTTAGTTTCTTTTTAGGAAGTACCTAGGAAGTGTACCCATCCCTATAATGTGTGTAAATTCTGAAATAATTTTGAAATAAGGGAGAATAATAGTTGTTCTAATTATAGGATTCTATTCAGGGCTTGTTATTCACAGAGAACTCATCCTTCCTTCCCTGCCACAAAGGCACAATGTGTTGTTTCTGAGGAAAAACTTGTGCATAAATAACAACTGCGAGATGGGAGGATGCCTTAGCTGCTTGAAAGCCCACTTGTCCGGCATCTCTGCAATACTGTATGAGATGCAGCTGGATTCTAGAAACCAGAGTCATATCCATACAAGAAAGGCTAATTTCACAATATTATGGCCAAATTATGACTATGTGGAAGCTAATGTTTAGTATACAGTGTCAGTTTTTCAAGGACTGGTGAATTCTTTTGTGTAAGAATTCCTTCTCCCAATGCAGACCACACACAGTGTATAACTTAAGACATTTGCTTGAGTCTCAGAGAGGCTAAGTCACTTGTCCATAGTCTCATAGCTAGTAAGCATTACAGGTGAGACTTGGCCATAGCTTTTCCTACCTTCAAGTCTAGTATTCTAAACTGAAGTAAGCAGAAGCAAGAGAATATTGTATACAGTAGCAGCAACATTGAAGCAATAATCAACTGTGAAAACACTTAGCTACTACAATCAATACAATGATCCAAGATGATTCTAAAGGACTCATGATAAAAAATGCTATCCATTTTCAGAAAGAGAATTGATAAAATTTGAGTGCAGATTTAAACTTCCTCTTTTCCATTTTATTTTTCTTGCCCTTTTTTCAGTGTAGCTAATATGAAAATATGTTTTGCATGATTTCATATATAATGGCTATCCTATTGCTGGGGTGGGGGAAGGGCAGGAGAAGAGAGAATTTGGAACTCAAAATTAAAAAAAAATGTTAAAATAAATAAACTATAAGTCTTAAAAAAAGTCTAACATTCTACCTACTACACCAGAGATGTCAAACACCCTGCCCATGGCTACAGGCATCCTGCAAAAACTCCAAAGTGGGGTTCAAACAGATTAAAATGTAATTGGGAAATTTTAACAAAATAAATTAAAATACAATAACACATAGATAACTAAGTCAAAATGTAACCCATAAGGCTTATTGGCTCCTGTTTTCATTTGAGTTTGATACCACTATGTTACATCAACCTTTGGGCTACAAAGGTGGGGTTTCTGGTGGTGTTATTCTTGATGGGTAGAAATGTGGTTAATCAAAGAGACTCATGATCAACATCTTCTGCCAAGATTAGCCCCTTAAAAGGTCAGGCTTTTGCCAGAGTCTAGGGTCTCTGCCTAGAGGGCAGGAGGCTTATGGTTCTATCTTTAGGCCTCCTGAGCCATTCTGGATAGCGGCATTCCCAGAGGTACTATCTGCCATTCTGTCTATCTGTAACTTGGGGGAGAGAGAGAGAGAGAAGGAGTCTTACTTAACCAGTATAGCAAAAGACATGGGATGTTAAGTAAGACGAGAAGGTGTATAAATCTATGGTTTCTAGAAACAAGAAAGGAGATGAAAGAGAAGGAAATGCTGGTAGAATGTGGGGGTGGTGGGATTGTGTTTGAGTAATGTAAATCTCACAATCATCATTTGACTGGGGTGATAACCTATGCCTTATGATGATGGATGTGATCTTCAGGGTCTACAAGTGAGTGGGACCTTCCTCTCACATCTGCTGTTAATAACATTTATACAGTGCCTTTTATTTCTAAGAACTCAAAGCACTATACATACATTTAAATAATCTTGCTTGGAAGGTGCTAGTTCTAATTTCTGGTTTGGAGAGAGATGCTCAGGAGGAGGGAATTTGTTTGGACTGTATCAGGAAAAGCATGAGCAATGAATTGAGGCTATGCAGAACACTGGCACAATCCTGATGCTGTGAGACAGCACCTACTCCAGCTTGTAATAGAATGATAGAACTGGAAGGAACTTCAGTCACCATGTCATGTGGCGCCCTGCTTCTAAACCATTGATCTCCAGTCCTGGTTTTATGACACTAAGATAATTCTAACTAATTGTCTCAAAAGATCTCCAAATTGTGAAACATTATTATTATCATCATTATTATTAATGACTGTTGGATTTAATTGAAAGTCATATCCCATGGGACCCCTCATTGGTACAGTATAGTATTGCTTATCTTTCCAGGTTTGTACAAGATAATGACAAAGACACAGTGTTCTCAGCAACCAGTTCAAAATGAAAGACTCCTGACTTGATGAAAATTAATCAGATTGTAGTCCTGGGGGTATTCTATTTAATTCTGTCCATTCCATGCTCTACATAGCACCATACTTTTTGACAATAATGGGGATGGTAGCCTAGAACAATATGCATGGTTTAAAAATTATTCAGGAAGTATTTGCCTAGGATTATACAATTTTCATCTTCAGGACCTAATTTCAAAGACAGAAGGGAGGCAGATTGAGTATGAACACAGTATGGGCAGAGACAAGAGGTGGGAGGGCAAGGAGGGGGCGATCACAATAGAAGCTCCATTTGCCATTTTTCCAGCTGGGCAGTGAGAACAGGAACACATACACATACTGTGCAGCTAAATGCACAGAGAAACTTCTGAGCAAAGACTATGAAAACAATTGCTGTATTGATATACTTATGCCACAGTTTTATTTATGGAATCATTCTGTTCAGAGTTAGAAAAGCAGAAGGAGCCAGACAGCAGAGACATTACTTTGCCCTATTTTAAAATCACTGCTTTCTTGTTTCATATCCTTTCACATTCCTGTTCTTTGCTTCCACTGTGCACTTCATGAGGTTTTTGGGTAGGCCAGTTATTGGCTCCTTGGAATCTTGTGCCTGAGTTATAATAGGCTACTCAAACCTTTGATGATCAGGTGGTCATTAAGGGGACGAAGTTTGTGATGGAAACATGTGACTGCTAAAACTGAAAAGCTTTTTTGTGATTTCTTTTCTTGGTACTGATGGTTGGTTGTAGTTACTTAGTTACAAAGAAACTTGGCTTTTTCCATATTCCGTGTCTATCCTAACTGACGGAAGGAAAGAAGGAGATTTCATGCCTCAAGCACTGGGGTATGAATTGGTTTGTGTGGTTGTATTCCAGACTCCATCCCTGATAGCACATGGTACATAAACGTTTTGGGTCAGAGTTTTTCATCTTTAATGCAGGAGGTTATTTACACTATCCATCAATGTCATAGGCCTTGCTCTTACTACCGTTATTATAGGAGGGAGGGTAAAGAAGTAAAAATTACAGTAAAGGTGAAGTCAGAAGACTTGGGTCTGAATTCTGGCATCGCTATTTACTAGCCAGGTAAGCTTTAGCAGGTCAGTTAGCCTAAAGTTCCTCACCTTTAAAGTGAGAATGTTAGTAGCAATTGCCGCATGTACTTCACAACAGTTTTGTGAAGACAAGGACATGTAAACATGTTCTGTAATTGAAAAGTGCTCCAGGAATACCAGGTGTCACTATGATTTCAAATGTATGTGTTCATCCATTTGGCACACATATATGGAACTCTCTATCACTGTCTCTCTCTACATATATACATATGTATATATAAACACATACATGTATATACATATACATGTATTATATATATACATAAATGTGCTTATGCAGTTTTATATGAATATATTGTTATGTCATTTCAGTTATGGCCGACTCTCCATGACCTCATTTTGGGGGTTTCTTGGTAAAGATACTGGAGTGATTAGCCATTTCCTTCTCTAGCTCATTTTATAGATGAGGACCTGAAGCAAACAGGGTTAAGTGACTTGCTCAGGCTCACACAGCTTATAAGTGTTTGAGGCTGGATTTGAACTTCAGTCTTCCCGACTTTAGAACCAGTGTTCTATCCACTGCATTTCCTATTTGCCTCATATAAATACACACACACACACACATATATATATATATATATATTGAATTGGGCTACTATGTAAGGGATATAAACAAATCTAAGACAACAGTCCTTGCCAACAAGAAGCTCACAATCTAATTGGAGAAACAAGACAATCTTGACAAGTCCCTTCATTTCCCAGAGCTTTTGTTTCATCATCTTTAAAATGATGAGGTGGGACTAAATCAGTCCATCAATCAAGTGTTAAGTACTTACGAGGTACGGGCACAGGGTTGGGGTGTGGTATATGTATTCAAAGAACAGAACAATCCCTGCTTTCAAGAAGCTTACATTCTAATGGGTGAGACGAGTACCATATAACATCCGTATAAAGTGCATACATACATACAAAGTTGTTAAATGCAAGGTAGTTTGGAAGAGTTAGCATTAGCAGTTGATGGGAGGCAGTCAGAAAAGGCTTCATGAGAAAGATGGTGGTTGAGCTGTATCTTAAAGGAAGAGAGGACCTCTGTGAGGAGGGAATGTATTCCAGGCACAGGGAATGGCCAATGTAGAAGAAGTGCAGAGACAAGAGATGAAATATTACATGTAAAGAACAGAGAGGAGGCCAGGTTAGCTGGATTGCAGAATGCAAGAGGGGTAGTCATTTCCAGTGAGGCAAGAAAGTCAGATTGGACTGGGTTGTGAAGGAATTAAAAAAAACGAAGCGGAGGAGTTTATATTTTATTTTACAGGCAATGTGAACACTGGAATTTCTAGAATAGGGGGATCACACAGTCATATCTTCCCTTTTAAAGGAAATTACTTTGGCAGCAATGTGCTAGATGCACTGGAGTGGGGAGGGACCCAAGACCAGGGGAACAATTAGGGGCCCAGTGCAATAATCTAGATGAGAGGAGATGAGGGCCTGTACTAAGATGGTTACTGTGTGAGTGGCGAGAAGGGATCAGGTACAAAAGATACTATAGAGAAGAAATAGCAAGATTTGGCAACTGATTGTGAGGAGTCAAGTATAATGTTGAAGTTATAAACCTGGAAGACTGGAAGCATGGTGGCACTTTCAACAGAAATAGGTTAGTTTGGAAAAGGGGAGGATTTGGGGAGAAAAGATACTGGTTGAAGTGTGTGTGCGTGTGTGTGTGTGTGTGTGTGTGTGTGTGAGAGAGAGAGAGAGAGAGAGAGAGAGAGAGAGAGAATTTTCAAGTTTGACAATTAACTTTGGGGAGAGTTAAGTTGAGTGGTGAAGTTGGAAGGCTAGTTGGCCTCTGAGGTCCCTTACAGTCCCAAATCTATTATTAAATGTCATAGACTGTATATCAAAGTGAGAGAGAGAGAGAGAGAGAGAGAGAGAGAGAGAGAGAGAGAGATAAACTAAGATAGCTGGGGAAAGTTTGTTTCATGGAGGAGTTCAGAGCGGGGCCTTAATAGAAGAGTAGAGTTTGAATATTCTGAGAGGATGAGGGAGAACATTTCAGATGGGTGGATACAGCATGGATATGACAGGAACGAGCATGACTTTTGGTCAGAAGTGGGTTGGAAGATTCATGCTAGGAAGCAAAAGATAAAGTTGGAAAGATAGATCGGATGGGCCAGATTAGATCTAGACTTGACTAGAATGCTAAATTAAGGAGATCAGACTTTCCCCAAAGGTAATGAGGAGCTCATTGACAATTAGATGCAATTAAAGTGTCATTTTAGAAAGATAAATGTGATAAAGTAAAAGTTTTGGAGATGAATTGCAGTGAAACCAGTGATGAGGCTCTTGTAATAGTTTGGATGTGACTAGGATGGTGACTTTGGTAATGGAAAGAGAGGGATGAGTACATGAAATATTTTATAATCATAGAATTAGAATGTTTTAGAGCAATGAGGGAATTTAGAGGCCATTTAATTCAACACCTTTATTTTATAGATAAGGAAACTGAGGCCCACGGAGGTTAAGTTACTTTTCTAAGGTTGTTCAGTTGTTCATCATGTCCAACTCTTTGTAATCCCATGGATTATACTCTCCTTGGGGTTTTCTTGGCAAAGATACTGGAGTGGTTTGCCATTTCCTTCTCCAGTAGATTAAGGCAAACAGGTTAAGTGATTTGCCTGAGGTCACACAGCTAGTAATTGTCTGAGGCTGGATTTTAACTCCAATTTTCCTGACTCCAGATCCAATGTTCTATCCATTAAGCCATCTAGCTTCCCCAAGGTAGCTTCTGAGACTAGTTATTGGCAAAGTGGGAAATAGAACCCAGTTTTCCTAAATCCTAGTTCAGCGCTTTTTTCCATTATGTTATAAAGAAAGAACTTGTAGGGCTCGATAACTGATTGATTCAGAGATGAGGGTTAAGCCTCAGTTTAACACTATTTACTATAGAGACGACAGACAGATGGCAAAGTGGATAGAGCACAGGCCTGGAGTCAGGAAGACTTGAGTTCAAATCTGGCCTTAGACTCTAGCTGAGCAAGTCACTTAACCCTGTTTGCCTTATTTTCCTCAACTGCAACATCAGCTAGGGAAGGAAATGGCAAATCGCTCCAGTATCTTTGCCAAGAAAATCCCATATGGGGTCACAAAGAGTTGGACAGTGAACAGCAACAACTATAAAGCATTCATTTGAAGCTAGGATCTTCAAAAGGACTTTGATACGAGGTAACTTCATCCATTGCATGATTGCTGACATGAAAATCAAGAGAGAGTTTCTCACATAATTCTTCTCCAAGGAGCATGGATCACTATATCAACTATAGAGCATCATGATGAGGCATTTCCAAAAAATAGAAGCCAGGCCATCATGTCTTTGGATGATGTTGCTTATCTTACTCTTTGTCAGCCTATTAATGTTTAGAAAATGATAGAATCCCCTTGAATTTATCCTCTCTATTTAAACTCAGGCCAATGTTCTTCAAAATGGATTAAGACAGATTTCTTCTTTTTCATTACATTTGACTTTGTCCAGTGTAGGAGTGAAGGGAGAGCATGTATATTCTAGATAGCTAAACTTTGAAGCAGAGGTTGATTTGGATCCCTGCACACACACACACACACACACACACACACACACACACACACACTCTCTCTCTCTCTCTCTCTCTCTCTCTCTCTCTCTGAATTATGCTTTGGGCACTTTAAGATGGAAAGTTACTCAATAGTGCCTCATAATCTGCCATCCTAGCCGAAGGCTAAACTTGTGGCTTTTATATAATTAGCTCCCAATCCCAGAGTGCAGAATTTTCAGATTCTTTGATTTTGTTTATGTGGTGGAGGATTCTATAGAGTCTGTTATCATAAGGAACAAAAAGTCTTTATGCAGGACCATTAATTATACTTTTCTCTTTATGTGTAAGCATTGGGTCCATCTTACATCTTAACCTCTAGGCAGAGTTTGAGAACAAAGAGAATATGATATGCAGGAACATCAGTAAGCTTTGTCTTTGAACTTGCGATAATAACAATAGTAGAAAAAGGACATAATAGAATATGCTTCTGTCTGAACTCCAAAAATAGTTTGCATATTAATTCTGGGTGGCAAGTGCTGAGGGTTGTAAGTGAATGAATTGGGAACAATGACGTTGCCTAAATGCCACTACAATTATTGACCATGCCAATTCCTTGCCTTGTAGGCCAATAACATTAGCATGTGGATGGTGTCATATTTACTATACCTCAAACACAGTGCAAACTGGAAGTGCAGATTATCAGACAAACATTAGGAGCATTTGATCTTAATCTACTGGTTGGAGAAGATCAGTTGATGCCGACATTAGTCCAGATCCCTGAAAAACTTCTGGAAAGCTAATGGATTATATACAAGTATTTGGTAGGAGACAGAATAATCCAACATGCTCCTTTTGTGTTTATTACTTCTAGAACCAAAGTGCTCTAGTGCATGTCTTCCCAACCTCCCATCTTTTCATCCTTCTGCTTTAGCCCTCTTTTTCCTCTATCCCTTTCTTCCTGTCTTTTTCCAAGACTTAACACAACAGAGGGATAGGTGAAGAGGAATGATTTCTGCCTCTTTCTTTAAAAACAGAACAAAACAAAACTTCTAGACCAATTGTAAATACTTCTGCTATTATACTATATTCTTTTCAGGCTCTTTCCTACAGAGATGAAGATTTGAGTCAGCCATAATATTAGGAAGATTTCCCCAGAAAGAAGAAGCATCTTTTCCGCTATTGTGACCAGAACATGGGTTAATCCTAAGTGATTATATTTAAGTCCATTTCCTCATGCCACCTGCCATCATGTCTCCCCACTCAGCCCTGTCCAAGACCTTTGATTTTCTAAAGCAATATATTAGGAAAAGTTGCAGTTATTTTAACTTATCTGGTGGGCAGCAGATTTGTGTTGAGGTATTAGTAGATTTAGAAGCCTATATTAGCTGCAATATTAGGGTCCCAAAGGGATGATAAAGTCTACTGATCTAATCAAATGAAGCAGCTGGGGCTCTTAGTGGGCTCCAGTTATGAAATCAGGGCGCACAACAAAACACAGTGTGGGTCTTTTATGTAAAATCTTTGCATGACTGCTTTCAGTTTGGGTTGGGACCTGAATGAAAAACTAATATAAGTCCGTTACCCTCACTCCCCCCTCTCCCAATTTATATCATGCACAATCGTGAGACTAATTACATTGCCACAGCCAATGGAGACCATTAACCATTACTATTATTATTAACCATTTGTAATGAGGATTACTTATTCAGCACAGGAAAATAGTCCCCCTCCCCCCCCCCCCCCCACCACATGGCTTGCTTAGTATTCTTTTGCAAACTTCAATGAAACAAAACAAAATAATGGAGCCAGGTTTTGGAGTATGTAAGGTTTGTTGGACATCTAAAAGTACCCCCAGTAGAGAAATGGATGGCAAAATATAACTGTGTTTTCTATATAGTCTGACACAGAATCAGGTATACAGCTATTTTATACTTTTCTTATCCTATCAACTCTGGGCTCCTGTCACTGAATATTATTGCCACTCCTTCCTCTCCTATACCCCAACACACACACACACATATACACATACACACTCAAAAGTGAAAATAGATCAAAATGCCTTTCTTATTTGCTTTTGGTGACTAAAATTACAGCATTCATAATATGTACTGTGCAATCACATGCTAACATATGTATGTATTTGTATATTATTGACTTTATATTTTATCTAATTCTTAAAAGTCTATGCATCTTTATCTTGCCCTTTGGCTTGTAAACACCTCTCATTATGGGGACTATGTTTACTTTGTTTTTAATTTGTATTTAATCCACAGCATAGTAATCATAGCTGACATTTTTATAGCACTTTATGGACATTATTATTCTGCAAAGCACTTTATATACATTCATTATGTCATTTCACCCTATGATACATGTGTTACTTATTACTCCCATTCTACAAATGAGAAAACTGAGGCCCAGAGGTTTAGAAAGTGAGATAGAAGAGAGAGAATGACACGGGATGGCATTCAGATAATTTTCTTTTAATAGTTTAATGAATCCTATTACTTTATGGAGAGGCACTTGTTATGTATTGGAAAGATTTTGGCCTGCCGTTGGAGCCTGCCTCTGACAATTACTGGTTGTGTGATGGATGACTTACTTAATCTCTCTTAGTCCCTGGTCCCTGGTCTGTAAAATAGAATGGTATTATGGGCCAAATCTGATAGTGTCTACATAACAGTCCTTCTGCTGAGGTATACACCTGCTGACTTGCCAGGGGGCTGAAGTTACTGAAGATGCAGGGAGTTATATTTCTTCCCAGCTTTAGTGATTTAGCCTGCCCTGGCAAGGCAGACAGTCTAGGCCTTGAGTCACATTTACAATAAAGAAATGGTTTCCTGCTCCCTCCCCCAACCTGCACAAAAATCAAACAAACAAAAAAATCCCCAAGTCTTTTTGGGATCTACATACATAAAATGCTTCACAGACTTTAAAGGGCTATATGACTATCAGTCGTTCTTCATCTATGAACCCGAGGCTACTCAATGTAAATGAATAGCTGCTTCTGTAAAGTAGTAGGAAAATGTTAGAGTACTGAGGTGTCAAACTTTTCCCCTGCACCCTCCTGAGGCCTGTAAAACTCCAGAGTGTGACCTGAACCAGATCAAAATGTTTTTTAGGAAATGTATAATAGGATTCATAAAAATACAATAAAAGGTAGATAATGTTAATTTGTGGTTTTCTAAGTCAATAAGCAGCCATCCTGGATCCGTTTCTATTTGAGTTTAACACTGCTGTTAGACTATCGAAAGAAAAATTGAGTGATACTACATTTAATTTTCTCCTTTTCTCCCCCATCTGCCAATTTCAAACCTTTGTACACTGCATTGTGGCCAATAACAGGGGTCTCTGTTTAAAAAAAACAACAGCAAAGAAACAATTAATTGCTTAACTTTTTGCCGGAGATGACTGTGAAGCAATGTGTCCACAGCGGGGTTTGAAACAATGGGAGCGGGAAGGATTCTATAGGATCAGAATAAGAATCATGGACCTCTTAAATTCTTTCTTCTCCTCTCTAGTAGAAAATGAGGAGCAGACTGTAGATAAGAAGGACTTCCCACTTCTCCTGATAATGCGACAGTCAAAGCATTTTAAAATCACTCCATCTGGTCCTTGTAACAACCCTATGTTATCCTCCTTTACAGAAGCTCACAAATGGTAACTTGGAAGCTTATGATATGAATCCAGACCTCTTGTGATTCCAAGTGCACTCCTTCCAATACACCACACTGTCCCTAATCTCTCTTATCCATTGCCAATGATCATTAGAATATGATGAACTGGAACTAATACACACTTATCCAAACAAGAATGTGCTGATAAAGTGTTTAACAACTGGATCTCTGAAAAAAAATATTCAGGACATACTTTTAAGCTTAATATACATTATTAATATTTTCTCTGTCACTTTCTTAGGTTTAGACGATTGATAAAACAATAAACCCATCCCTGCTTTGTAGCCTTTTGCTGTTTTTTTTTTGAGGTGCAAATGGTCATGCATTTAACATATTAACAATGAGCTGGTATAAGTTGGCTCAAGAACACATCCATGTATCCAAGTATGAATCACTCAGAACATAAACTGATTCCCTATCTCACTCCCTAAGAAAGACCCAAAACAAACAAAACCCCCACCTTTTCCAAATCTTTTTCTCTCTTCAAGACACTCCCAGCTACCCCTTCTTGCCCTCAACTTAGGACCTTGCTTCCTTATGGAGAAAAGTGAGGTCACTCAATGTGAACACCCTCTTTTCCCTTTCTCTTTATCTCAAAGTGTCTTGGCATGATGTCCTAATATCTAGCCCCCCGCTCCCAATTCCTGACAATTTGGTGTCCTTTCTCCTTGCCAAGGCCAAGTCCTCTAATGTCTCTTTGATTTCAACCCCCGCCCGTCTTTAGTGTATTGCAACCTCAGTTACCCCTCCTGTCTTCAGCCTCTTCCTATCAATTGGCTTCTTCCCTACTGCCTTCAAACATGCCCATATTTCCTTTATCCTTCAAAAAAAATGAAGAAAAATATAAAACCATTCACTAGACCCTACTATCTTCCCAAGCTATCAGCCTACATTTCTGTACTTTTTGCAACCAGAGTCCTAGAAAAAGCTGTCTATATTTTCTGCCTCCATTCTTCTCCTCTTACTCCTTTGTTATTTTGTTTCCAACCTCATTACTAAACTGAAACTGCTCTTTATGAAGTGATCAGTGATCTCCTAATTGCCAAATATGAGGGTCTTTTCTTGGTTCTAATCCTCCTTGACTCTTCTGTTGCATTTGAAGCTGTTGACCACCTTCGTGTCCTCGATATTCTCTCCTCTCTGGGATTTTTCCACACTCCTTTCTTCTGTTTCTCCTTTGCCCAGTAATCATCCACATCACATGTTCTAACAGTATTTCCCACGGCTTTGTTCTAGGCCCTTTTCTCTCTACCTTCTCTCTTGGTGACCTTATCATCTCTCATAGGTTTAATCATCATGACCCAGTCAATAATTCCCAAATCTTTATATTCATCTCTTTCCTGTCAATCTTAATCTTCCATCATCAATCTTGTATTGAACATTTCAAACTAGATATTCCAGACTTATCTCAAATTCAACATGTCCATAACAGAACTCATTGTCTTTTCTCCAAAACCTACCTCCTTTCCCAAACTTCCCTATTTCTGTCAAAGGTACCACCATTTTACCATTCTTCCAGGTCTATAACTCTTTACTCTATCTCACTCCGTGTTTACATGTCCCAATTTTGCTGTTTCTACCTTCACATCTCTCATATCTGTCACCTTCTTTTTCCTCACAATCATCACCTTAAATGAGGCCCTTATCATCTCTTGCCAAAAAAATTGCAATGACCTAATTGTTTTCCCTTCCTCAAGTCTTAATGCTCTAATCCATCCTCCATACTTCTGCCGAAGTGATTTTCCTAAAGTGCATGTGACTTCCCCTACTTTGTACTCTCCAGGGGCTCCCTTTTGTCACCAAAATCAACTATGAACTCCCCTATTTAGCACTTAAGTTTCCAGCCTCGCTGCACATTATTCCCTTTCCCGCATTTAATAATTCAGACAAATTGGCCTTCTATGTATTTGTTCCTCACACACGACACACCACCATTTGCCATCTCTGTGCTTTTGTACTGGCTGTCCCATAGCTTTAAATGCACTCTTTCCTCACCTTTGCCCCATAGACTCCCTCTTTTCACTCATGACTCAGCTCAAGAGACTCCTTCTATAGGATGCCTTTTCTGATCTCTTTGATGATTAGTGCCCTCTCTTTTAAATTACCTTACATTTAGCTACTTTCTATTTATGTTTTTTTAATATATCCCACATATCCTCATTAGATTTGAATTGCTTTTCCATTCATGGAGGTAAGCATAATAACAATTGAGCTGACATTAATGTATTGATTTAAGGTTTGTACTTTATATATTTTATCCCACTTGGTCCTGACAATAATACTAAGGTAAGTAATCTTAGAAGAAACCAAAGCTTATTGATTGAGATTAAAGTGTCTTGACCATGGTCTTATGGCTAATAAGTGTCAGAGGGAAAATTTGAACCCAAATCTTCCTTAATCCAGATCCAGAACTCTATTCATCATGCCACACTTACTTCCTAAAGGCATATCTGTGTGAGATGGATTGTTAAGAGCAAAATCTGTGGCCCTGAAGTAGTGTGAAAGTAACTGGCCCATCTGAGGCCTGGACCTATGACCTTAGGCTTATTAGTATCCTGTGCTAAGCAGCTGAGCAAATGTACCATAGGAACACTCTGTTCTTATTCAGTGAAGAAAACCCATTTTGATGGTACAAAAAGACAGCAATGAAATTAGGAACAGTTCAAGCATGTGCCTAATTATAAAGACTCTGAAGGTTAACAGATTCAGGCTCTGCTTTTGGAGTGCTTGCCCTCTTCCCTTTACACATTACTTTTCCATGCTGCTGCTGCTACCTCAAGATAAAACTGTGCAGCGAAGAGACCTCTGTAGTAGTGTCACTGTCATGGATAGAGGAGAAAGATCCCCAAGATTTAAATGAATGAACCAAGACAGGATATTACAGTGAACATTGTCAATGTGGTAGTTAGAGACAAAGGGACCATTCTCAATTTTAAGAACTTATTCACAGATGATTAAGTCTAAGGGGGAAAATGTCCTTCAATGCCACTGTGAGCATTTATTTAGGGTCATTGGAAAGAATTCCACCTATAGAATCCCCCAGGATTCTTCGAGGAAAAATTAATTCCAGATGTCCTCCTCACTTTGTCTAGCTAAACTCTTATTGCCCAGTCTCCTCCACATTTCCTTATAAAGAAATTCCACATTTGAAATCTCCATATGCTTCACTTTAAGCTCATTGGGTCCTTCAAACATCCCATTCAACTCCTTGGAAGTTTTTCTTTTTTTTGTTTTTGTTTTAAAACTCTTCCCTGTCTGGATGAGGACTCATTAGTTTTCGTGGTGTTAATCGTTACCTCTTTGTAGATAAGAGGAGACGTGCAAGATGGAGATAGCAGCAACACAATTTGGCCCCTGATTTTTAGAGTGAGAGTGAAGGGTTGAGAATGACTCTGAGGTTAACAATCTGGGTGCCTTGAAGGAAACTGGAATCCTTGACAGAAATAGAGAAGTTCAGAAGAGATGTGGGCTTGGGGATGAATGGAAAGTATGTTTTAGATATGTCAAGTTTAAGTGGCCTACAGGACAACTTAACAGGGATATAACAACAGGGAAGTTGGCAATGTAGGATTGGAGCTAAAGAGAAAGACCAGGGCTGGATATGTAGATCTGGGATTCATCTGGATAAAGAAGATAATCAAATATGTAGCTTCTCCTTGGGGGATTATATTACAACTCGCACAAATTCCTCCCAGGAGGAGGACTACCCCAGGTTCACAGTGATTTATGGATCTACATTCCTAAAACTATAACTCAGAAGCCCCAAGTGGTATATTTAAATCACTCTGGTCAGCCAGTGGACGGAGTTAGTTAAAAGCAAAGACATTCACTGAAATTGCATATATAGTGTTCTTAACATGACATTCAGGGATGAATGTCAGAGGGTCTATGGACTTAGATGAAAAAATTTACCTTTTTATTTTCACTAACCTTTGTTTCAATTTATAATTCTATTTATTTTATGCATTTAAAAACATTATTTTAAGCAGTGGTTCTTAGGCTTTACCCGACTGTTAAAAGGGTCAATGATATGGAAAATAAAAAAAAAAACAACCAATCTTAGATAGATGAATACTTTGGTGCCTGAAGGGAGAAAGAAAAAAGAAGTTTTAATAAAAACCTAAAATATACTTATAAAGAAAGACATCTTTCATGTGGACTTTGGACAGAAAATGAATTATGGCATAAATGTAAAGACTCAGATCATCTAGTGTAAGAGTAAGGATGATATCTTACTTGTGTGGGAATAGCTTAATGATTTAAAGGGACAGAGAATGAACTTTTACTTCTTAAAAACTGGAAAAATATGACTAAAAGCAACAGTTTCAAGGATCCAAAATGGGTTTGAGGATCATGTTTGGGAAGTTATCACTACAGAGCATTATTATATCAGCTTATTTGCAAATAAATGTTTTCTGACCAAAGAGGGTAAAATTTTAAAAGAGAAATCAGATAACTACTTTAGATTAAAGTGTGATTTTTAAAAGTCTGTTTATTTCCCAGGGGAAATTTGGTGAATTACCATCTTTTAAATGGAAGATGAGCTACTGAGAGCCAGGAGGATTTGATCTAACCTACTGGTAGATGAAAGTTGTATAGGAAGTATAGGAGACAGGAGGCTAAGTCTAAAGAGGGGAGAACCTGACAAGTGAAGATGCAAGAAATAGTAGGGGGTCAGAAAAACTTGGTGAAGTAGTTTGAAAAGACCAACAGCAAGAATAGTCAGCTAAGTGTTTCCTGATTAGTTGAATGCAGATTGTAGTTTTAACTACTGCCCATCAGTGCCACCTAAGGGTGGTAAAGGGAGGCAAAACTTTTCAGAAGTCTATGCTGCCCTTTTCTGCCCCTTCCAGTTTAAGAGGAAAAAGAAGAAATGAAGAATTTCATGTACTTTGGCTGCTTTATAGGAAGAGCTAGCCGGGCTGGTTTGCCTCACCCACAGAGCAACAATTTACAATAAGGATTATTCAGATCAGACAACACAGCTTCCAGGTGAATGAATAATGGGCCAGGCTGGGCTGTCTAGCTCAGAGACAGCCAACCCAAGGAGCTTTGTAGTTCTCTGACTTGAAAGGAACTGCTGTTTATTAAGAAGTAACACTTTTTCATTGACCTCTTGGAAGTAATTGTTAATCAAAAGAGCTTGTAAACACTATTTTTGAGGTTAGAAGCAAGGAGGATTTGTCCAGCTGGAGAGTAGTAAGGACTAAGATGCTGCTGGTAGCAGAAAGGTGGTTTTGTATGATGCTGATATTCCTGAATAGACTCATGACATCAAAATCTACAGTGAAGAGTTGTGAATTGCCTGAGCACATGAATTTTTCTCCCTCATGTGCTTCCCTGCCAGGTTACTGTAAGCATGTGTTCACTCTCGCCCATAGACATTGAGTGAATTTGTGGTAGAGTATAACCCAAGTTTTTATGTGGATTATGGTATTTTATTATTAATGCATTTGTTGTAACATATGATACCCATGATATTATTATTTCTTTCCTTTATTGCTAAATAAATGGTCATATTTTAAGATCTAAAAGTGTCATCACTGTGACTGGTTTGTGTAAATATAGATTAATAGTTTGTCTATGTCCAGTGTAGCCTAACATAGTGTTACATAGTAAGTGTCTGGTTGTGTAAATAGATACGTATCAGTGGGGGCTCAATAGCTAGAGTAATAAACAGAACTAGAATATTTCCTTTCAACAAGGTTATCCCTAAAACCCCAAGAGAATTTGTGTATAATTGTGCAGTGGTGGTCTATCTCTGGGAACTAGACCTACTAGTGTGAGGGCAGGTTGGAACAAGTGAGACAACCTGGGACAATGAGTAGGTATCTATATGCCCAGGTGAGAATTGTGAAGGACTATATAGCAAGGGCAGATTATCTTACACATTTTTTTTACAGGAGCAATCTATTGAGAAGAGAGAGCTCAGGATGGGGGACCTTAATTTTCTTAATAAATCATAAGGCAAGACTCTCACCTGAGAAGGTGGAGGGAGGGAGTGACATCAGATACTTGAGGAGAGAAAATAAAATTTGGAATATCTGCTGTAGGGAGTGCAACAGAAAATCAATTAGGCAAGAGTAAAAAGATTGCTTTACTATGGTGAGAATCTAGGTGAGGAATTCTGTATTCTACCTATTTATTCTCATAATCATATAAGACAAGCTTTGACAGAACTGTGAGGCAGATATGGAGATGAGAACCATTTCAAGATCATACCTGCAATGAAGTCACAACTGGATTGAGACCTGAAAGCTCTATTCACATGCTAGCATCATCATCACTGCTCCCATCTACTGATGATATGGCTTAATTGGGTCTTGTATAAAGTTTTATGTAGACTTTGCCTGCCTCATGACCCTCTTAATTCAGTGGTATAGACTGAGTCACAGAGCTGTACCAGGCACAGTGGCTATGAACTAACGTAAAAAAAGATAAACAGGGCCAGACAAAAAAGAACAGTAATGATAATGATAAAATAGTAACAATTAACACCTACACAGCACTTTAAGGCTTCTAAAACACTTTATGTATGTTATCTCATTTCATCCTCACAGCAACCCTCTGAGGTAGGTGCTATATTATTATCCCCATTTTACAGGGGAGGAAAAAGAGGTGTTGAGAGGTAGAGTGAATTGCTAACTAGGTGCGTGAAATAGAATTTGAACTCAGGTCTTCCTGACTCCAAGAATAGCACTCTCTCCACTGTACCACATAGCTGCCTCTAAATACGTAATGACCACAACAACGTAAATGGAGAGGTCAACAACAGCAAATCGAAGCTAATGATTATGGGATAATGACCAAGCTTTGCTCAAAGAAGAGAAATGAAAATTCACCTCCTTCCCAACTTTGCAGAGTTGAGGGATATAAAGATGGAAAACTTCATATATTTTCAGGTTTAGTTGAAATGTTAGTTTCACTGAACTGCTTTCTTTATTTCTTTTTTATTCTTTGTTAAAAGGATTAACTTTCTGGGTGGGGAGGAGATAAAGGAGATATAAAAACAAAAGATATCAATAAAAAGCAAAAGAAAATAAATTTCTCATGTGTCTATTCTTTCCTCTGTATCTCAGACCAGGGGGCCTCATCATGCTACTTTTGGCAAAGTAGATAGAGTGTTAGACTTCAAGTCAGGAAGATATGAGTTCAAATTCTGCCAAAAACACTAGCTGTGTGACCCTGGGCAAATCACTTAACTTCTGTCTGCCCCAGTTTCCTCATCTGTAAAAGGGGGGTAACAATATTATCTACCTCCAAGGGTTGTTATGGGAATCAAATGCACTTAGTATGCTGCCTGACATGTTATAGGCACTACATTCATTTAATAAACATTTTTATTTTTTATAAAGTGCCTACTATGTGCCAAGCACTGTGCTATATATGCACTGGGAATACAAAAAGGGGTAAAAGACAGTCCTTGCCCTCAAAGAGTTTATAATCTAATGGGGCAGACAACATGCAAATAAATATATACAAAACAAGCCAAATATGGGATAAATAGGATATAATTCAAAGAGAGAAAGCACTGGAATTCAGGAGGGTTGGGGAAGACTTGCTATAGAAGGTGGGATTTTAATTGGGGCTTAAAGGAAGCTAGGTAGGTCAATGGTTGGAGCAGAGGAGGAAGAGAACATTCTAGGCATGGGGGATAGCCAGAGAAAATGCCTGGAGATGGGGGATGAGTATCTTGTTTGTGGAACAGCCAGGAGGCCAGTGTCACTGGATTGAAGAGTATGTTTTGGGGGAAAAGAAGACTGGAAGGGGTTTGAATGTCAAGCAGAGTATTTTGTCTTTGCTCCTAAAGGCAATAGGAAGTCACCAGAGTTTATTAATAGGGCAGTGACAAGATTTTACCTGCATTTTAGGGAAATCACTTTAGCAGCTGAATGGAGAATGGATTGGAATGGGGAGACATTGAGGCAGGCAGACCCACCAGCAGGATATCACAGTAATCAAGGTATGAGGTAATGAGGGCTTGCACCAAAGTAGTGGCAGTGTCAGGGAAGAGAAGGAGGCATATTCAGGAGATGTCGAAAAGGTAAAATTAACAAGCCTGGGCAACAACTTGGATATGAGGGGTGAGAGACAGTGAGGAGTCCAGGATGAATCCTAGGGTTGTAAGCCTGCGAGACTGGGAGGTTGGTGTTTCTCTCTACAGTAAGAGGGAAGGGCGGGGGCAGGGGGAGGATTTAGGGGAAAGATAACAAGTTCTCTTTCCTACAAATTGATTTTAAGATGTCTACTAGACAGACATCCAGTTTGAGATGTCTAAAAAGCTGTTGGAGATGTGAAATTGGAGGTCAACAGATTGGGACAGGAAAGGTAGATTTGAGAATCATCAGTGTAGAGAAATCAATTAAATCTATGAGAACTGATGAGATCACCAAGTGAAGTAAAATAGAGGGAGGAAAGAAGAGAGCCTAGGACAGAAATCTGAGGGATGCCTACATTTGGAAGGAATAATCTGGAGGAGGATCCAGCAAAGGAGACTGTAAAGGGGTGATCAGACAGGTAGGAGGAGAGATTGGTGTCCTCAAAACTGAGAGAGAAGAGAGTATTGAGGAAGAGTGATCAGCAGTGTCAAAGCCTGCAGAGAGGTCAAGGAGAATAGCATTGAGGAAAAGTTCATTGGATTTGGCAATTTAGAGATCATTAGAAACTTGAGAGAGAATAATTTTGATGGAATGGTAAGGTGAAAGCCAGATTGTGAGGATTAAGAAAAGAATGAAAGGAGAGAAAATGGAGGCCCCAGTTGTAGAGTATTTTCAAAGAGTTTAGTTATAAATGTCAGAAGAGACACAGGATCATTGCAGGAATGGAAAGATCAAGTGAACTTTTTTCCCTACATAAATGCTAGCTATTATTAATGATGATGATGGTGATGATGTCCTAGTTAGCCCCCTAACTTTAGCCTTTAATCTGATCCAATTTGTTTCCTACTGCAAGACTAATCTTAAAAGTTTTGATTAGATCAGGCTACTTTCCTGCCCCAAAATAAAAGGAGTTACTCTTTCTCAAACTAATATATAAATATCTCTTCCTGGCTTTTCAGCTCATTCATAAATCTCAACATCTTTTCTGTCACACTCTTTAGTCTTTCCTCCTCTATAAAATGAGGATAATAGTAGCACCTACTTCCCAGGGTTGTTGTGAGGGTCCAATGAAACGGTGATTATAAAGAGCTCAGCACAGTGCCTGACACATAGTAAATGCTATGTAAATGTTAACTATTAAGTATGAAAAGGTGACAAACAGACATTTGCAAATGATTCTCTAGAGCTGAATTGGGAGTAATATCCTAAGCTGTCTTCCCAACCCCTGTGAATATAAGGCTGGTTTTACCTTAAAAGGTTTTGAAACTATACTCAAGATTTAAGGCACACAGAAGAGTAAGGCTCTGATCATTGATGTAACCTACTCTTCTCAGGGTACAAAATAGCCAGGATATCAGAGGCTGGGGCTTCTTCCTTTGCCGTACACCCACGGACCACTGGCATGAACTATCCTGGGAAAATGCTGACCTAAATCAACATCTTCTCCTGGATGACCATCCCTTCCCTTTCCCTGATATGCTGAAGTAAACCTACTTTTGTTAACTGTTAAATGGATTTCAAGTGTCTTATTTCATTCCAATTTCAGATGTAAACTGTTAGGGGACTGACCCAGCCCATGATAACAACTGCAAATATCTTTACAATTACACAATAGACTGAGAGGTATAGAGAATTTAAAATTCTACCATATTTATTCTTTGTTGATTTAGAAACAAGAGTATTTGACTTGGTAGAGCAAAAAATTAGTTTTCAAGTCTCTTCTCCAACAAGAAGTCCTTTATGTGTATGTTTTGATTATTTAAGATTCTTGAATAAATGCAATCACAATGATAAGTGTGGAATATCTGATTTTTAACCTCAATCAGGGAGATGTATATTTGCAAAATCTCCTTCCATGGAAGATCTCCTACAAAAGATCACAATGGAAGAGAGATTCTTTATAAATGGAAAGGATCTCTAGGGCAGTGGTGTCAAACTGAAACAGAAACAGGGCCCACTGAACCGTACATAAGGATATCTGTGCACTGCATATTGACTTAGAAAACCACATATTAATGTTACCTATGTTTGATTGTATTTTTGTTTATTTTATTAAGTATTTCTCAATTATATTTTAAATTGGTTTGGGTGGTACTGTATCATATTGAGGGCCACATCATGTGGCCCATGAGCTGCATGCCTTGACACCTTTGCTCTAAATGGTCCTGTTTGTGAATGAGACTGTGCTAAATACATCAAGCCCCCAGTGAGATTCATGACTGTTCGAAAATATGCTGATCAGCAGCTTGTCTGGAATTAGAATCTTGGAAGTTAGTTGCTTGGGGGCACTGAGAGGTTAAATTACTTACCCTGGGTAACCAATAGGTACATTCCCTCACCAGCAGCTGGATTTGAACCCAAGTTTTCCTGACTCCTAGTCTAGATCTTTATCCTCTCTGCTACACTGCCTTTCACAGTATGGCAGAAATAAGAACCTTCAAAATAAGTCCATTCCCAAAGTATGTGAAAGTGATTATTTTCCCTCATATTTTCCAATCACATTTTTTTGGACTCAGCAAACTAAATAGTGAGTATTTTACTTCTTGTGGCCTTGAAAATCTTCCCTGAAGTTTTCAAACTTGTGGCCCGAAGAAATTGTTCCTGAAGTTATTGGGTCAGTCAGTATGTTACATCATGTGTACGCACTTTGAGTTAAATAAATAAAAAATCCTCTTACGGTAATAGGGACTAGATCTATGATTTCACCGATATTGTGAACTCCCAGATGAGGAAATTCTCTTTGCTAATGCATATAGTCCAACTTCTCTTCCTGGTATTTTATGCTGGTTTCAGATCCTGGCTATTGGTGTCTCTCTCTAGATATAGAAATCAAAACTCAGTGGGCCTTCAGTAGGTTATGTTTCCATCCTACCTCCTATTTGCCACCTTTACTACGGTCTAAATTTCTTTACTCTTTTTAGAAGGAGAATCATCTTGAAAAAAATTGAGCATGCATTTCTGACCATCAGGGTACTATATGTGGAAAACTATAGTACTGTGATCCATACAATAATAATAATCTTATAACAATAATTTATTATTTTTAATCATATGATAACATATTCAAGCACCTTTTTCAAAGGCACAATTGACAGTAAGGCCACAGATTGATAGGCTTATTCCCATGGTATATACTTTGGGAAACTCCATACTGTGTGGGCTAATCATAGTTCTAGCAGCTAAGATTGAAAAGTAGCCTTTATTATAAACCTTACTTCCAGCTGCTCATAATTGAAATAATGAGTCCAAAAATCCCTTTGGGGCTAACATTTTCCATGGCTAGTCTGTTTCTAAAAGTTTGAACAGAACCCTGTCTCCTCTTTGAATTGGATAGGGTGTAAAAAAAAATTGCCACTCAGAGTTTACACTCTTAAATGTGGACCATAAAATATTCCACAAAAGCTAGCTAATATTGCTTCAGGGAAAGTCACATTGGAATTTCTCTACTTTTGATTGCAAGAGTTCCCAGCTTGCACATCATGTGAGCTTAATGTTTGTATTTAATATACTCCCTATATGAGTTTCAATGCACAGTGCCTGAGTATAAAGTTAGAATAATACTTTGATGGTGAGAAGGGCCCTATAAATACAGTAAGCAGCATTATTAAGAGTGTAAGAGTAAGAAACTGAATGAAAACAGTATTGTTTTAGGATTTACACCCAGGGATTTAATGACAAAATAAAAGGCACTGGAAATCCCCATCTTCTGTTCATTCTTGTTCCTCCTAGGGTTCTGTTTTGAACAATGCATTCATAGATGTCCTAAGCTTGTGTCTCAAGTTGACATCTAATAATGAAGCCAGCAGAGAGGAACATCAAGCTACATTCGGTTGACTGATCTATCTTCTAGTGGATAGAGCTTTGGCCTAGAAGTCAAAAGACTTAAACTATAATTTTGTATGATCTGTAGGGACTGGGCACAAAGCCTTTCACAAGTTTTCATGACAGAGGTTATGTCTTTGTTAGGATTAGAGATATTCTACACTCAATTCAACTTAGCTTATGAATGGCCTTTTCCAAAGTTATCAATGATTTGTTAATTTACAAATCTAATGGCCTTATCTCAATCCTTGTCCTTCTTGACTTCTCCACATTTTATCTCTGGGTTTTTGTGACAATGTACTCTCTTGATTCTCTTCCAGTATATCCAACCACTCCCCCGTCTTCCTTTCTGACTCTTCATCTGTAACATGCACACTAACTCTGGGTGTCTCTCAGGGTTCCTTCCTAGGCCTTTTCATTTCTTTCTATGTTATCTTACTTGGTGATCTCATCAACTCCCATGGGTTAGGTGATCTTTGTGATGCAGATGATTCCTAAATCTATATATCTAGCCCTATTCTCTCTACTGAATTACAAACACACAATACCAATTGCCTCTTAAACATCTTGAACTGTGTTTGCTGTAGGCATTTCAAACTCAAGGTTTCCAAGACAGAACTTTTTCTTTCCCCCCAAATCCTCCATCTTCTAAACTTTCCTACTGCTGCTGAGGATACTGCCTAATCACTCAGACTTGAAACCTCAACATCTGCCACTCCTCATTCTCACTCACTCCATGTTTCTTCTGTTGCCAAATCTATTTTTTTTTTATTTGAGAAATTAGGGCTTGCTGTTTACTTGTAAAAGTTTTGGTATTACTTCATTGTCTATGGTACCTTTCAACAAAATGTAGCTTCCTAGATTTTCTCTTTTTATTATGTCTATTTTTGCTTTTGGTTTATCTACAATCATGACTGGTATTTTTTTAATTGCAGTTGAAGCATATTAGATTCTGCTCTAGCCCTTTATTTTAACTCTGTGTGTGTGTCTTTCTATTTCAAATTGTGTCTCTTATAAATAACATATTGTTAGATTCTGGTGTCTAATCCACTCTATCATCCACTTCCATTTTATGGGTTAGCTCATTCAGATTCACAGTTATAATTAATCTTTGCCTCCATTCTATTTTCTTCAATTTATCCTTCCCTCTCACTTTTTTATCCTGTCCCTCCTCAAAAGTATGTTTTGTTTCTGATGCCTCCCTTAATTCACCCTCCTTTTTGTCATCTGTGCCCATTTCTCTTATCTTCTTCCCTTCCTATTTTCATATTGGTTGTATACTCCACTGCGTTTGTACGTATATTCTTCCCTGTTTGAACCAAATCAGATAAGAATGAGGTTCAAGCATTGCCTGAGCCCCTCTATTTCCCCTCCCTTGTAAAAGTTCTTCCTTGCATGCTTCTTTTATGTGAGAAAATTTCCCCCATTCTGCCTCTCCCTTCCCCTTCCTTCAGTGCATCCCACTTTCTCACCTCTTCATTTTTTAGATTAATTAATTTATTTTTAGTTTTCAATATGCATTTCCACAAGACTTTGAGTTACAAATTTTCTCCCCATCTTTCCCCTCCCTCAACCCCAAGACAGCATGCATTCCGATTAGCCCTTTCCCCAGTCTGCCCTCCGTTCTATCACCGCCCCCCCCCCCACCCCTTCCCCCTTACTTTCTTGTACGGCAAGATAGATTTTTATACTTCGTTGCCTGTATATCTTATTTCCCAGTTGCATGTAAAAACAATTTTTAACATTTGTTTTTAAAACTTTGAGTTCCAAATTCTCTCCCTTCTCCTCTCCCCACCCACTCTCATTAAGAAGACAAGCAATTCAATATGTTATACATATTTCATTACGCAAAAGACTTTCATAATAGCCATGTTGTGAAAGACTAACTATATTTCCCTCCATCCTATTCCTCCCCCATTTATTCTATTTTCTTCTTTGACCCTGCCCCTTTTCAGAAGTGTTTGCTTCTGACTACCCCCTCCTCCAATCTGCCCTCCCTTCTATCATCCCCCTCCCTCTTATCCCCTTCCCCCCTACTTTCCTGTAGGGTAAGATACCCAATTAAGTATGTATGTTATTCACTCCTTAAGCCAAATCCAATGAAAGTAAGGTTCACTCATTTTCTTTCGCCTCTCCCCTCTTCCTTTCCATTATAACAGCTTTTTCTTGCCTCTTTTATGAGATAATTTACCTCATTCTATCTCTCCCTTTCTCCTCCTCCCAATATATTCCTCTCTCACCCCTTAATTTTATTTTTTAAATATCATCACTTGATATTCAACTCACCCTTTGCTCTCTCTCTCTGTCTCTGTTTCTCTGTCTCTCTCTCCCTCTCTCTCTCTCTCTCTCTGTCTCTCTCTCTCTCTCTCTCTCTCTCTCTCTCTCTCTCTCTCTATATATATATATATATATAATGTATATATATAAACGAATGAAATTTTCAACAACATTTTATTTAATTGGAATATTAACAAATACCATCTTCAATATGATTTTCATCATTTGCTATGCAAAGGTTGATGTGCTTTGCAAGATTCACATGAACTTGATGGAATAACTACACATTGCCATCAATTTTAGCACATTCACTCTTCATGCATTCAACCAAGTGTGTTGCATCTGGGATTTTCATTAAGGATACCTTCTCCTTTAGCATACCCCAGAAAAAGAAGTCAAGGGGGCTAAGGTCTGTTAATATTCCAAATATTTCAAAATATGCATTTTTCCTATGTGTCTAGACTTTAGAGACACCCTCTATGTCTATGTCTATGTCTATATCTATATCTATACTGACAATATCAACCAGAAGAAGACAATAAAGTCAAAGATCCTACATCAAAAGCCTCCAAGAAAAATATGAATTAGTCACAGGCCATGGAAGAGCTCAAAAAGGATTTTGGAAATCAAGTAAGAGAAGTAGAGGAAAAATTGGGAAAAGAAATGAGAGTGATGCAAGTAACCATGAAAAACGAGTCAACAGCTTGCTAAAGGAGACCCACCCAAAAATACTGAAGAAAATGACACATTAAAAAATAGACTAGATAATGAAAAAGATCTCATGAATTACAAATATCATCTTTCCATGTAGGAATGTAAATAGTTCAGCTTTAATAAATCCCTTACGATTTCTCTTTCCTATTTCTCTTTTCATGCTTCTCTTGATTCTTGTATTTGAAAGTCAAATTTTTCATTCAGCTCTGACTTCTCAGGAATGCATTAAATTCCTCTATTTCACTGAATGTACATTTTTCCCCCTGAAGGATTATATATTCAGTTTTGCTGGGTAGGTGATTATTGGTTTTAATCCTAGCTCTTTTGACCTCTGGAATATCATCTTCCAAGCCCTTTGATCCCTTAATGTAGAAGCTGCTAGATCTTGTGTTATCCTGATTGTGTTTCCATGCTACTTGAATTGTTTCTTTCTGGCTGCTTGCTATATTTTCTTCTTGACCTGGGATCTCTGGAATTTGACTACAATATTCCTAGGAGTTTTCCTTTTGGGATCTTTTTCAATTTCTGTTTCACCCTCTGGCTCTAGAATATCAGGGCAGTTTTCCTTGCTAATTTCTTGAAAGATGATGTCTAGGCTCTTTTTCTAATCATGGCTTTCAGGTAGTCCAATAATTTTAAAATTATCTCTCCTGGATCTATTCTCCAGGTCAGTGGTTTTTTCCAATGAGATATTTCACATTGTCTTCTATTTTTTTCATTCTTTTAGTTCTGTTTTATAATTTCTTGATTTCTCATAAAGTCATTAGCTTCCATTTGCTCCACTCTAATTTTTAAGGAGTTATTTTCTTAAGTGAGCTTTTAGATCTCCTTTTCCATTTGGCCAGTTCTGCTTTTTAAGGTATTCTTCTCCTCATTGGCTTTTTGGACCTTTTCTGCCATTTGGTCTAGTCTATTTTTTAAGGCATCATTTTCTTCAGTATTTTTGGAGGAGTTCTCCTTTAGCAAGCTGTTGACTCATTTTTCATGGTTTTCTTCATTTCTTTTCCCAATTTTTCCTCTACTCCTCTTACTTCATTTTTAAAATCCTTTTTGGGCTCTTCTATGGCCTGTGACTAATTCATATTTTTCTTGGAGCCTTTTGATGTAGAATCTTTGACTTTGTGGTCTTCTTCTGGTTATATGATTTGACCTTCTTTGTCACCAAAGCAAGATTTTCTATTCTGAGTTTTTTTTACACTGTCTACTCATTTCCCCAGCCACTTACTTGACTTTTGAGTTCTTTGTCAAGGTATGACTCTGCTTCCAGAGTGGAGACTGTTCTGTCCCAAGCTTCAGGGGTTTTGCACAGCTGTTTTCAGAACCACCTCTCAGTACCTGTAAATTTTCAGTTCTTCTGAGGTGGTATCATCCACAGCAAGGTGTTTACTCCTCTCCTGGTCTGTGCTGTGGTCTGTGAGTGACCTCAAGCACTCTTTTCTGTCTTGAAACTGTGAGGAGGACTCCCTCTCCACAACCACCACAAGTTCTTCCTCACCAGTGCTCCTCCTCACCCCAGGACTGCCACCCAGGACTGTGACCCAGATCCAAGCAGGGCAAAGCAAGAGAATTCTGCCTCAGCACCAGCAAAGAGATTCCCGCACTCCCTCTCTGATCAGCCACCTGATCCCCCCACTGTCTGTGGACCTGGAACTCCAGAAGCAGCTGCTGTTGTTGCTGCTGCTGCTACTGCTGCTACTGCAGCCACCTCTGCTGCCCCTGGGCTGGGGCTGGATCCTGCTCTTCTCTGAACCAGGTCCAATAGAGTTTTTCTACTGACCTGCTAAGTTGTCTTTGGCATTTGATGTTGAGAAATCTGGAAACCACCGCAGCTGCCAATGATTCAGTGCCCTAAGGCCTGCTCCACTGGGTCTGCTCTGGCCTGGTCTGTGCTAGTGTGGCCTATGCTGGGCTGTGCTCTGCTCCCAGCATAATGCAATAGAAATTCTCATCGACCTTTCCAGGTTGTCTTAGACTGGAGACTTGTTTCACTCTGTCATTTTGTGGGTTCTGTAGCCCTAGAATTTGTTTTGAGTCATTTTTTTAGTTTAATATGGAGGCATTTGGGGAAGAGCTCAATCAAGTCCCTGCTTTTGCTCCACCATCTTGGCTCTGCCTCACCTCTTCATTTCTTTTAGATCACCCCAACGTAAGTGACTCACACTTATGCCATTTGTTTATGTAGGTCCCTTTTAACTGCTCTAATAATGATAAAGTTATTAGGAGTGGCATGTGCCATCTTCCCATATAGGAATGTAAATAATTTCATGTTATTGAGTCCCTTATGATTACTCTTTCATGTTTACTTTTTATGTTTCTCTTGAGTATTTGACTCTCAAATTTTCTATTCAGCTCTGTATTTTCACCAGGAATGGTTGAATGTCTTCTATTTCATTAAATAACAATTTCCCCACCTGAAGAATTACATTCACTTTTGCTGAGTAGGTTATTATTTGTTGTAATTCTAGCTCCTTTGCTTTGCAGAATATCATACTCCAAGTCCTCCCTTCCTTTACTGTGGAAGCTGCTAAATCTTGTGTGATCCTGACTGTGGCTCCACAATATTTAATTGTTTCTTTCTGTCTGCTTGCAATATTTTCTCCTTGTTGTGGGAGCTCTGTAATTTGGCTATAATAATCCTGGGAGTTTTCACTTTGGGATATCTTTCAGGAGGTAATTGGTGGATACTTTTGATTTCTATTTCATTCTTTAGATCTAAGATATCAAGACAGTTTTTCTTGATGATTTCTTGAAATATAATGTGTAGGCCTTTTCTTTGATCATGGCCTTGAGTTAGCCCAATAATTCTTAAATTATCTCTCCTTGATCTATTTTCCAAGTTGGTTTTTTTTCCAGTTCCAATTGTTTTTCTGATGAGATCTTTCACATTTTCTTCTTTTTTTCATTTTTTGGACTTTTTAATTTTTTTAATGTCTTATGGAGTTGTTAGCTTCTACTTGTCAGTTCTAATTTTTGAAAATTGTTTTCTTCAGTGAGTATTTATACCTATTTTTCATTTGGTGAGTTCTACTTTTTAAAGAGTTCTTTTCTTCAGGGAATTTTTATGTCTCTTTTATAATTAGACCATTTCTATTTTTTAAGGTGTTATTTTCTTCAGTATTTTTTGTGCGCCTCTTTCATCAAGCTGTTAATTCTCTTTTCATAATTTTCTTGTGTCACTCTCATTTTTTTTCCTGATTTTTCCTCTATCACTCTTGTCGTTTTCTTTAACACTTCCAGGAATTCTTGTTGGTCTTGTGTCCAATTAGCACTTTTATTTGAAGTTTTGTTTGTAGCTGTTTTCACATTCTTCTCTTCTTCTGAATACATGTCTTTGTCTTGCTTGCCACTGTAGTATCTTTTTATGGTCAAGTTCTTGGTTGTTGTTTGCTCATTTTCCCAGCCTTTTTCTAGACTTTGAACTTTACGTTAAAGTTGGGGTCTGCTAACCTGGGGGTAAGGAGGCATTTTTCTAAGCCTGAGCCTTTTTTTTGTTTGCTGTTTTCAGAGATATTTCTGGGGGTCTACAAGTTTTTGGTGTTTCCAAAGGAGTGTGACCTGGGGAGAGGTGTGGTTACTGGTTTTCCTGGTCTGCACTCTGGTCTTTACTTAAAAAAGGCCCCTGGTCCTTTGCAGCCACAGATGCCTCTTGCCCCTGGAACTCTGACCAGCTACTCTGCAGCCAGAAGTGCTAGAGCTCCTCTTGACCCTGTAACTGAAACCAGGGCCCCTGCACCCTTGTGACCAACCACAAGCAATCCTGTCTTCCCTGAAACTGTGTCAGCAAACAATCCCCTGGGATCTCTTCCTGACCAGTTATCTTACCCCCTTACCATCTCTGGCCTGAGAGCGCCTGAAGCTGCTGCTGCTAGTGCCACCTCCAAGGCTTTCTTCTGGTGCTGATGCCATGTGCACCATGCTCCATCTCCATGAAACAGACCTCTCCTGCTGGCCTCCTAAGTTTTCCTAGGCTGGAAAAATGTCTCACTCTGACCTTTCGTTGGCTCTACAACTCTAAAATTTCATTGGAAGTGTTATTTTAAAGTCGTTTGGAGGGAGATTCTGAGAGAGTTTGGCTGGCTTGCTGCCTCTAATCTACTTTCTTGGCTCCGCCCCACTGTTGCCAAATCTTGTCATTTCTTCCTTCATAGTATCTCTAAGGTAGATCTCTTTCTCTCCACTTACATGGCCACAGTCCTAGTAGAGACAATCAGGCAACTAAATGGATAGAGCACCGGGCCTGAAATTGAGGAGACCTAAGTTCGAATTCATCCTCAGACACTAGCTTTGTTACTCTAGGCAAGTCACTTAATCTCAGTTTCCTCAACTACAAAATGGGCAGAATAACCTGCCTCACAAGATCGTTATGAGGGTCACATAAGCTAATATTTGTAAGGTGCCCAGCACAGTGGTTAGAGTAGGTGGTATTCTTATTCTCTTCTTTTAATTCGGGTCCTCAACATCTCCTGCCTGAACTAGTTTGAGTGTTTTGGCTGACCTCCCTGCCTCAAGTCTCTCCCCACTCCAAACCACCTTCTACTTAGCTGCCAAGGTGATTTTTTTCTAAACTTTAGATCTAATCATGTCACCCCCACCCCCACCCCTACTTACTGAGCTTTAATGACTCCCTATTATTTCTAGGTTAATAAAAAAGTTGTTAATTTGTCATGTAAAGCTCTTTATAACCAGGCCTCTTTTGGGCTTCTTAAATTTTATTTCCCCTCCATGTACTCTATGATCCAGATATATTGAGCAACTTTTAGTTCCTTAAACATGACACTATCTCCAATCTCTGTGCCCCTGCCCAGTCTGTCCTCCATATCTGGAATGCTCTGCCCCCTCACTACCACCCCTTGGTTTCCCTGGATTCCTTCAAGATTCAGCTCAAATCCTACCTTCTGCAGTATGTTTTTCCCAGTCCCTTCAGCTGCTAGTACCTTCCTCTCTCAGATTAACTTCATATATTTATAACTACACACACACACACACACACACACACACACATATCTACATCTATCTTGATGAACCTAGTTATTTATATATTGTCTCCTCCATGAGAATATATACTTAATGAATATGATGAATATATAGGAATATATACTTAACGAATGCTTATTGACTGACTGGGTGGCACATACTAGTTGTGTGACCCTATATAAGTCACTTAACCTCCCAGTGCCTCAGTCAAGTCATCAAGACTTTAGATTTCAGAATAGTTGCCAATCTTAATCTCTTAAAGGATTTCCTTTGTCAGGAGGTCCTAAAACAATAAAATTAATTTAGATTTATCCCTTTTCCTTCCTCCTGATACCCACTTTTTACCCCTTCCTTCCCACATTATTTATTATGTACCAGAAACTATTTTAGAAGGTAAGAAAGCTTAAAAGCTTCATTCAATTCTATTAATTTTAATTCCATTGAATTTTAAACCATATTTACTGGACACCAACTAGGTCAGATACGTGCCAGAAATTGTACTGGGCACTGGGATACAAAGATAGTGGCCCTTTCTCCAAGGAACTTACATTCTATTTGGGGATGATGGTGGATTATTACGTCTGTAGAAAATGACATACAAGATACAATGTGATTTCTGGAAGAAAGTCATTGGCAACTGTGGGGATCCCAATAGCCCTTTTTGCAGGAGGTGGCAATTGAGCTTGGCTTTGAAGAAAGAGATTTTCTCAGGTCCATTTGAGAAGCAAGTGCATTCCAGATATGCAGGACAGAATTCTTGATTCTAGAACTTATTCCTGCTTTCAGGAAATAAACAAACAAACACACACACACACAAACAAATGAAACACAGTTGGATATTTAATTTAATTTAAACTCTTTGTTACAAAGTGACATTAAACCTAAAATCTTATACAACTGGTCAACAGATCTTCCATAGATGGGATGTGTATAGCTTGGAGATTCTCCAAAAAGCACCAACATTATTTCTACAAATTAGTTATGATGATCTCAGGATTGATGCTTAGATATGTGCAGGAAAGTTTTGGAAAAGATACTTCAACAATCTTCTAGCTTTGAGAAACCAGTTATCAGATGTTTAGAACTAGGAATCTCAGAAGGACACAGAACAATATTCTTAGACTTTGGATTAAAAAGTCACTCAAGCAATAATATAATTTGAAATATTTTGGTGAGCATGGTTTTAAACAGCCATGTAAATAAACAATAGCTATGCTTATAGGAAGCCGGGTTGGTTGGTTGTTGTCCTTCATTCTCGAAGAGAACCAAAATGACATCACTATGCTTGAGTTGTGATTCAGTGTGTCTGACTGTGGCTGATCAGGCCAATATAAGCTCAGAATGCTCTACTACAGGTCAGGCACAAATAGTCCATGTGAACATTTGGGGTGGATACTCCAAATTTGCGCATCCTGCATTTCCTTTGAGCTATTTCAATTCTGCTTTTCTCATAGAGCACAGCACATTCTCTATTGTGGGCATGCCATGCTGAGTAGTCCTGTGCCAATGTCTCCCATGTCACACAATCAATTCCAAAGTTCTTGAGAGAGACCTTGAGAGTGTCCTTGTATCGCTTCCTCTGACTACCATATGAATGCTTGCCCTGTGTGAGTCTTTCTGGAAAGCTATATTTTGCATTGAAACAATGCATCCAGGCCATCAGAGTTGCTCTCTCTGAAGCAGAGTTTGAATGCTTGGCAGTTTAGTTTGAGTAAGGACCTCAGTGTCTGGTACCTCATTCTGCTAGGTGATCTTTAGAATCTTCCTAGGACAATTCAAATGGAAATCAGGTATTACTTTTCCCATACCTTCACCTCCCTCTGATCTCTTTTCGTGATGACTTTCTTGCTGGGTTTTTATGGGCATTTATATCTTAGTCTAATGTTATTGAGAGAATAGGTGGGACTTGCTAATTTGGCTTGGTTGAAATTAACATTGGAAGCTTTTCAGTGTCTTGGGGTTCCTGATAGTTCTTTAAATTTTTCCACTAGACAGGTTTAAAGGATTTCTGAATTTCCATTTTATAGATGACTAAGGCCATTTACTTCCAAACTTAACCTTCTATGACAGTCATAAGGTGAGTTTTACAAAAGATCAATGGCTTCCCACTCAAGTACTAGGTCATTTCTGAGTCACTACTCTGAATTCCAGGCACCAAGCAGTAGTGGACTCTCTTATTCAAAGATGTCAATCATGACATCATACCTTTAGTGACATATCCTTTCTCTGGTGTTATTTATGTCATATTATACTAATGTCTAACTTGAATAGCTACTGACAAATATAAAGGGGTTATACTTCTGAGTCTATATTGAAAATATACAATATATATGACACAGAATTTTAGCTCCAAACTTTTATGAGTCAATGAAAAAGGCACCTTTTGCCATCATGATTTTGAAATATGGTTCTTATACTAGTATTAAGTATGCAAGGTGCTTGTCATCAGCAAGATGTAGCCTACCAGTCCCCTACCTGATATGAATATAAATGCATCAAAAATTTCTAAGGCTGCCACAGAGGAAGATCTGGATACACTGGGAAATAGAAATGCTTAAGGTTGGAGAGATTCATAGATTTAGGACTGGAAAATCATCTTGTCCAACAACTTCATTTTACATACGTGGAAAATGAAGTCCATAGAGTCTGAATGATTTGCCCAAGGCCACAGAAGCAAAGAGTTACATAATTAGAATTTGAATCTAGGTTCACTGACCCCGAATCCATACCTCTTTTCACTAAGCCAATTTTAATGTGATTACTTAGCTTGTGAAATTAGGTCAAAACATAGGGAAATGATTCTTTTGACCCTTTCTTACCCTCCCCATCTTTTGCTACCATTTTCTTCTTTCCTTTTCCACTCTTCCTATCCCATACCACATACATACAAACCACAAAACAACAGAAAAAGAAGAAAAAAACCATGTAGTAGTAGGTGGATGGGGATATATTCAGACTTGAGTGTGGGGTGATCATTCCATTTTCTTTTCTTTAAAATAACAATAGTTTATGTCTGCAGAGCACTGGGCAAATCCTCTATGATGATACATAGAAAAAAATAGCCCAGAATGGGAAGGTATGGAGGAGTTAAAATCTGCATGAAATTTGAAATCTAGGAAAGTACCAAAGTATATTTATATAACACTTTATAGTTTTCAAAGTACTTTCTTTTTCAACTAAAAAAGTTTTAAGTAAAAAAAATCTACTTTCTCTCCCTCTCCTTTTCCCCACTCCATTCCACCCCCACTGAAAAAAAAGACAAGCAAGTCATGGTGGTACATTCTAATAATCTCTGCTACTGGGGAAACTGAGGCTGGAAGGTTGCTCGCATTTGGGTATTATGAACTACAGTAGAACTATAACCAACTGGATATCCATTTTAAGATCAGAACTGATATGGTGAGCCCCCAGGAGCAGAGGACCACTAGGAAGCCGAAAGAGGGGCAAATCAACTTGGAATGGGAAAAGAAAGCAAATTAAAGTTTCTGTGCTAATCAGTTTTAGGATCAGGACCATGAGTGGTCGCTACATTTTCAGCCTAGGGAAGATAGGGAGAGCCAATCAGAAAGAAACAAAGGAAGAAAAGAACAAAGAGAAAAAGAAAGGATGAGAGGAGCCATGGAAGGAAGGACAAAAGGAAGAAAAAAAGGAAGGGAGGAAAGAAAGTAGAGAAAGAAGGAAGAAAAAAGAAAGAAACCCTTTTTAAAAAAAACCCTTGTAATAAATATGCATAGTCAGGTAAAACAAATTCCTGCATTGTAAATTTCCAAATCTACACACACACCTATAATTGTGTGTATGTGTGTATACATGCATATATGCATGTATATGTATATGTACATATGTGTATATATGTATACACATCTACATATATACATGTGTGTATGTATGTTTCCATCTGTAGCAAGTCTGTCAGGTGGGTAGCGTGTTTCATCACTGGAAATTGCGGTTAGTTATTGCATTAATCAGAGTTCTTAAGTCCTTCAAAGTTCAAACAAAGTATTCTCACATATCTCACCTTGTTTAGTTTTCGTTATCATCCAGCTATCACCAATATTATGATTCTAATTTTTTGAATAAAGAATCAGACTCAGAGAGAGCGAAGTGAAAAGAAGAGGAGGTTTGGAGTCATATGACCTGGATTGTGAAGAATCCCTCTTCTGAAATTTACTCGTTACTTGTGTGACTTAGGGCAAGTTGATCTTTGGAGCTTAATTTCCTTATTTATAAAACAATGGCAGGATGGGTCTAGAGGTGTCAAACTTGCTGCCCATACCACATTAATATGTAGTTGAGAAATGTTTAGCAAAATAAATAAAAACACAATAAAGCACAGATAATGTTAGTTTGTGATTTTCTAAGTCAATAGGAAGCCCACAGGGATCCGATTCTACTCAAATTTGACACGACTGGATTAGATGACTAGGTAGCCTGAGCATGACATCTAGAGTCCTGATTCGAAATCCTAGCTATGACGTTAACTGTGTAACCTTAGACGAGGGATTGATTACTCTGAGCATTAGTTTTCTTTTCTTTAAAATGGGGATAAAAATAGTGTGGGGAATAGTTCATAGGGCTGTTATAGGGAAAGCAGTTTGTAAGCTTTACAACCTACACATATGTGAGTCATCCTCATCTAGAGCTACTTCCTCCTCTAAATGCTATGACTTGGCCGAGGTACAGAACAGCAAAAATAAGAGACCTGAGCATGTCTTTCTGACTGAATGACCTCTATCTCAAAGCACTGCTGCAGTTCTACTCCTGGGTGGTTGGTCTTGTTGCATTTACATATTTTTGCCTGAAAGAGAAGGTGTACATAGGCTGAATGGTTGAACCAATGCCTCGGAACAACACTGGCTACTGCCCAGATAGACTAGAGCTGGCCTTGGCTTTGGTAGTGTACTTCAAGGTTCAAAGCTGTAGAGAGGAATCATCAAAACCACTTCTTTATCTGGGTCCCACTGGTACCCAGCTCACCTTGCAGAGTCTTGGGACCACACAACTCTGAAAATGATATTGATGATTCACTTTAAGCCATAGCAAGGCTAAAAATGTTATAAGCTTGCCTTGCTCACTTACTGAGATTGAGAATTTTCTAAGTCTAAGAGAAAGAATTCTCAACAGAGAATAGTGAATAGGGTGCCAAGCCTAGAGTCAGGAAGAATCATCTTTGTGAGTTCAAATCTGGCCTCAGACACCTACCAGCTGTGTGACCCTTGGGCAAGTTACTTAACCCTGTTTACCTTAGTTTCCTCATCTGTCAAATGAGCTGGAGAAGGAAATGGTAAATGACTCCAGTATCTTTGCCAAGAAAACCTCAAATGGGGTCAGGAACAGTCAGACAGGACTGAAATGCCTGAATAAAAACAAAAGTGATGGTGGACTCATTATCTTAAGAAGAAATCCATTCCACTCTCAGACAACTCTAGTTATTAGAAAGTTTTCCTCATGTTAAACACCAAACTATCATCTTTCAGCTTGCTCACTTTCTTTCTCTGGGGCCAAGCAGAGGACATCTGATCTCATCTCCATATGATAGTTCTTTAAATATTTGAAGATAATAATTACATCCTCCTAAAGTTCAAGTCATGGGTCAACCCTGAACCCAGGAAAGAGGAAACTTTTCTTCTCTTTTACACTGCCTGGTTCCTTGCTCCTAGGACCCAGGACTTGTACTAGTACTTATAATCCATGCTCAACCAGGAGTAGGCAGGTAGGCAGTTGTCTAGGGCATAACATGAAATGATAAAGGGTATTTTATGAAGGGTATTTTAAAATATAAACTTACATATAAATACATATATTTGTGTGTAATTCATGTTACCATGGAGATGAGATATTTCAGCAGACGCTACCCTAAAGTCTTCTAGCTAGTGATGGATTTGAAACTAGCAATTCAAGGACTGCTTTGTGAATATTTCTGAGAAAAAGAGTGGAGCTGAATTAAGGATTGGAGTATGAGTCACCTTCCACTTTAGACCAGGTTTCCCAGTGATGTGCTTTCTAATCCTTCCCTCTGGGAGACCATTGTTGCTTGTTGCTGTTGCTTCAGGGGAGAAGTGTATTGCTGCATTGAGGTGATCCATATTTGGTGAGATGACCTATGACCCCCTTGTTCCTTCAGAGACATTTCATTCTACTTTGACTGAGTCAGAAAAGGAAGCAATTCCCATTAGCTGACTAACTCCTTTGAGTTTCTTTGTCTCCCCACAGTGAGAAGGAATGTAAGGCAGAAAAAGTTGATTCTTCAGTGGTTAGCAGCACTCAGCATTGACTGCCCATATCTAACAACTTATTCCTCCCCCTTGTGCTCTCTTTTGTTTCCATTTTAGAGAAAGAAAACTAAAGACTGCTAGTCCTTGTTACATGTTCAATGCTAACAGCATACTCTGAAGTTAGGGCAAATGCACAGTCTGGGTAGAAATTGAGGTTCTGCCTCAGAATGAGGTGGAAGAAGGGGTCAGATGTACTGTCTCTATAGGAGATCACATGCATACTGGAGGCAGTTTAGGATAGGGTTCCCAATAATATTGAGAGATTTTAAGCAGGGAGAAATGAATAAACTAAAGTAAATCAAGAGTCCTTAGATGTAGTACAACAAAGTTTAAGAACCAACTGTAGAATACTGGCTAAAATGAATTAAAAGGCCCTAGAGAGAGTAGAACAAATTTTAAGAGCCAACCAATATGTGGGAAGTGAGGTACACTATTCCAGTGTACATGATGCTCCCCTGGTTATGAATTTCTTGTTCTACTACTTCTCCTGTAGGTAGTAATAGATGAGAAGACAATTATCATTAGCCCCTAGTTTTTGCCTGTGAGTGAGGGTTTGCTGAGAGGGCACCCCATACCACTTGTTTAGACCTATTGTAACCTAACTGTCCATGGCACTTGTGGGCTCAACCTCAGGGTAGTCTTTCAACTTGGCAGATGGGACTTTCACCATTTCATCACTTCTGACTGCCCCTCACTCACTGTCAGTTAACGTGTTTGTTTGTATGTGTGTGTATACATATCACATATATGCATATCATATACACAAATCATAACATATGTATATATCATCTATCTATCTATCTATCTATCTATCCATTCATCTGTCCATCTGTCTGTCTACCAACCTTCTAGTCAGTTGCTTTCTTCCCTCATCACTCTAGGAATCGACTAAAATAGATCTGACATGATCAGTAGCCAAGAAAAAAAGAAAAGACAACTGAGGGAGGATCATCCCCTTTCACACTCTTTCAAAGATCTATTGAGTCATCAGCTCTTTCTGCTCAGTCACCAATAAGGGTGATACTTCCTCAGTGCTAAGTCACATATTCCCTGGAAATGGCTCCATGAAATGATCCCTATAGACATATTCCAACATATTTCCTTGGGAGCCACCTCCAATTCAAATACTGATACATACATTTGTGTATGCATATACATATATATATATATATAGTATATGTGTGTATACATATGTATATACATGCATCTATATAGATAAACTCAAAATGGAAAAAAATAACACAGAAATCATTACCTTTTGTTTGAAATTCATTCCCCTTCTGAACTTCACTTTCCTTCCAGTCACCCACATTTGAATTTCATGTCAACCTTGACTCCTCACTCTTCTTATCCCGTGTAGCTCATCGTTTGCCAAACCTTGTTGATTCTACATCCACAATAATTTTCATATCTGTTTCCCTTTCTTTAGTCACATAGTCACTACCCTGCTTCAGGCCCATGTTCCTCTGCCACTGGACTGCTACAATTGCTTCTTAACTTCTCCCTTCTTCAAGTCTCTCCCTTTTCCAACCTCCCTGACATACAAATGCCAAAATGATATTTTGAAATCATCATTCTGACCATGTTGCTTCCCTGATCAATAAACTCCAGTGGATCTCCCTTACCTACAGTTCTTCAGTTTGACATTTAAAAACTTTCACAACCCAACTCTAATCTCCCTTTCCAGGCTTATTGTGTGTCACTCTCCTTCATATTCCATTTGGTCCAATCACACAGGCCTTCTCAAGGCTCTTAGACCTCAAGTTTTCAACTTCCATGTTTCCTATGCCTAGAATGCACTCCCTATACCCCTTTCCTTCTTAGATCCCTTAGTTTCTTTCAAGGATCAGTTCAAGGTTGTCTTTGACATGAGACCTTTCCTGTTCTTTTCAGCTACCAATGGCTAGCCCCCAAATTACTTTGTATTTGTGTCATATATATATATATATATATATATATATATATATATATATATGTATATGTATATATATATTTATCTTTGTATGTATGTGTGTCACCTCCTACTACAGAATGATGGCTCCCTGAGTAGAGGAGGTTTAGTTTTTGTCTTTGTGACCCCACTGCCTTAACACAGTGCCTGGAACATATCAAGGGTTTAATAAATGTTCATTGACTGGTTTTTATTTAAGTAATATATATATATATACACATATGTACATATGTAACATGTCTATAATATCTATATCTATATCTATCTACCTAAATAGATAGATATAGTTGTTGTTTAGTTGTTTTCAGTTGTATCTGACTGTTTTGTGACTCCATTTAAGGTTTTCTTGGCTAAGATACTGGAATGGTTTGCCATTTCCAGCTAAGGCAAACAGAGCTAAGTGATTTGGCTAAGGTCACATAGCTAGTAAGTATCTGAGGCCAGATTTGAACTCAGGAAGATGAATCTTTCTGACTTTAAGTCTGGTACTCTTTCCACTATACCACTTACCTGCTCCATAATATACATACACACATCTGTGTCTTAGTGTCATTTTAAGCTTAGTGTGGTTTCAAACTGATAGCTTAAAACCATACTAAAACTTTGGGGACACCATGTATGAGTGCATATATGCACATGTATACATGCATGTATATACACATAATACATGTGTATATATGTATCTATCATTCTCTCTCTCATCTAATATGCTGAGTTAGAAAGACTGGCAAATAACTGTCTTTGCTTGCTTTATGGGGCTGATTGAGGGTCACATGAGATCATGTATGTAAAATACTTTGGATACTTAAAAGCACATAGAAATGTCAAGAGGTATCATGGAATAGTGGATAGAAAACTGGCCTTAGAGTAAAGATGGTCTGAGTTCAAGTCCTGCTTAGTAGCTATGAGCCTTTGGACAAGTCATTTAACCTCTTAGTCCCCTAGTAAACTCTTCACTACTCTAACTTTAGCTAACTATAACTTTTAAGGTGATAATTTGCACAAAATGTACTGAATCAATATACATTGGTAGATGTAGATGGGGTTTCTTCTTGGGAGTTTCCCTGCAGTAATGAAAGAACAGGTCCAGTTCAAAAACATAAATATCAGTGATTATGATGCATGTATATATTTTTAATGTCAGATAATTTTTCTCTCTGTAGCACACATTAACTTTGTAATAAAGTCACATGCATTTCATGGAACCTATAACAGACAGGAATGCACACAATACACAAATGCTTTCTTCTACTCTTGCTTCTGGTGTGAGATTCAGCTATTTTATGGGTTAACTGTACTTTTGTGGTCTATCCAGGGAACCTATCTACCATTTATAACATAGTTTCCGTGCAAAAATGTGTTATAAATTCAAACCAGCAATTTACAAATAAACTTTTGTGATACTTTTTGCTCCTAAACTAGGAGGCTTGCTTTTGCTCTCAAAAAAGGCACAAGAAGAGGTAAACCTTAGACACGTAGATTTAAATATGGGTCTCAAGGCCGAGAAGCTATGTGTTCATTTCAACAGCACTCTGGACTTTGGTTGTTGATTATGATATGAATGTCTTCCCATAGGAACCCATAATGGGCAGGCCCAAATGAACTGCAACTTGCATCATCAGAAGTAATAGAGAAGTCAATAAGATCATGGATATTATTGGAATATTGGTGAATACATTCTGACTGCTGATAACTATTAAGTGATCTAACACATTGTACTGTCAGCTGATCAGTCAACATTTATTGATCCCACATTGTTTCCAGGGAGTACTAGAAAAAAGGCCTGAGAGAATACAAAAACAGAAATAGGAAACCAAATGCTTGGTGATCTTCAGAAGTTTTAAATCTAAAGGAGGAGTGGTGGGGTTAGGAATAGGCTCAAGACACTGGAAAAAGATAAGTACACATTTACAAAAGACACTAAAAGCAAACTAAAATTCATCAAGCTCTGAGATGGAAAGTGCCTGAGGGCTCAAGGAAAGCCAGGCCGGTTGAGTTAGGAGGTTAAAGGTTATCTTGGTGATTAGGATTGTGTATCTGCATAAGATTATACATTCAAATGACTAAAATAGCCAATACAGAATAACTTCTTTTTTTTACTTTTGGGAGTCTCAATCAGTTCCTCATTTGTTTGATTCAGTTTTTGACCCTTTTGGGCTCTGTGTTCAACCTTTGGTCTCAATTTAGGTTGTGAAAGTGAGCTTTGGTTATCCAATTTGTCTTGCATATGTTTCCAATTTAAAGGTTATGATTGAGCCATTAACCTTTGTCAATGGTGACCTCAAAAGTCAGCTCAGGCCTTGACTTGGAGAATACTGGTTTGGGGCATTCTGACATGGGACCTTTCCCATTCTAAGTTAGGTATGTTCTTTTCCCTCAAGTGGGACGTACAACAATTTTTTTTTTAAATTAAAAAAAGTAGGAGAGTTCCATTAGGTACATGAGAGATGGAAATATTGAACTTTGGTGTTGGGGAAGTGTTAGACTTATAGAAGGGAAGAATGTACGTTGGTAATAGGTCAATTCATAGTTGCGTAGGCTTTATTATCTGTGGGCTCCCATTCTACACTCCAACTCCAGCTCTGCTCACACTGGTGAGTTGGGTCCACAGAGAGCAGCTACATCTTCCCCTTGGTGTTCTAGGGTAAGTGCAAGGGGTTTGGGTAATTCTTTTTTTAAAATAAGTTTTTATAGATATTCTCTGTTTCTTACATCATCATAATTATCTCAAGTATTCTTCCCTCTTCTCCCCTCCCCTCCCCACCACTATATAACAAATAATACTTTTTGAGAGAGAGGAAAATCAGGACAACTGATCAATATACATTGAAAAAGTACAAAAACCTGTGCAGGATAGGATGGGGGTGTTCTCTCATATCTCTTCATTTGAGTTCTGCTTGATCTTTACAATCGTGTTACATTTACTTTTGATTTTTTTGATGTTCTTTCCTTTTACATTTTTGTAGTTACTGCATATATTGTTTTCTTGCCTCGGCTTACTTCATGCTACATTAGTTCATATAGATCTTTCCATGCTTCTCTGAATTTATCACATACCTCATTTTTTTTTTACAGCACAGTAATATTCCATTACATTCATGTACCACAATTTGTTTAGAAATTTCCCAATTGATGTGCATCTACTTTGTTTCCAATTCTTAGCTATCACAAAAAGTGCTAGTATAAATATTTTAGAGTATATGAGGACTTTCTTCTTGTAAGTGGCTTTCTTGGGCTATAAGCCCAGTAATGGAGTCTCTGGTTGAGAAGGTGTGGACATTTTAGTTACTTTATTTGCATAATTCCAAATTCCTTTCCAAAATGGTTGTACCATTTCATAGCTCCAGCAACAATATTAGTGTGTCTATCATTACACGACCCCTACAACACTGATGATTGCCATTTTTGTCATTCTACCAATTTGCAAGATGTGAGGTAAACTTCATAGTTGTTTTAATTCATGTTTCTCTTATTATTAGTGATTTATAACATTTTTTCATGTGACTGAATACTTTGCAATTCTTCTTTTGAGAATTATGTGCTCATACCCTTTGCCCCCTTATCTCTTGGGGGATGCCTTTTAGTCTTTTATTTATTTATTCATTATTTACAAATCTTGTTTACTAAACCCATATCAGAGAAATCTGATACAAAGATTTTTTCCCATTTGACCATTTACTTTCTTGTTCTAGGTGCATTAATTTTGCCTGTGCAGAAGCTTTTCAGTTTCAAATAACCAAAGTTATCTCTTTTACCTTTTGTAATTATCTCTGTTTCTTGTTTGGTTATGAATATATTCCCTATTGATAGCTCTAAGGAGTATATGATCCATTGTCTCTTCTAATTTTTATATCGTATGATCTTTAATATTATGATCATATATCCATTTAGAATGCATTGTAGAATATTGTATAAGGTGTCGGACTAAGTCTAATTTTCTCCAGACTGTTTTCCAGTTTTCCCAGAAGTTTTTTTAATCAAAAATAATTTTTTTCCTTAGGTAATTTATGTTTTCCATTTTAGCAAATAGTGAGGTTTTGAATTCTATTTTTTTTCTTTTCTTTTTTTTGAGGGAAGAAGGCAGGGCAATTGGAGTTAAGTGACTTGCCCAAGCTCACAGAGCTAGTAAAGTGTGCTAAGTGTCTGAGGCTGGATTTGAACTCAGGTCCTCCTGACTCCAGGGCCAGCGCTCCACTCACTGCACCATCTAACTGCCCCTTGAGTGCTATTTTTTTCTGATTCTCCCTTGTCTAGTCAGTTCCACTGATATCTCTCTGTTTTTTAACCAATAACAGATGATTTTGATGACATCTGCTTTGTAATATAGTTTGATGTGTGGAAGTGCTACTCTCCCTCCATCCCTAGTTCTTTTCATAATTTCCCTTAATGTTCTAGATCTTTTGTTTTTGCAAATGAATTTTGTTATTATTTTATCAAGTTCTATAAAGTATTCCTTTTTTAATTTGTTTAGTATAGCATTAAAATGTAAATTGTTTTTGGTAGTATTGTCATTTTTATTATAGTGACATGGTCTAATTATTAGCACTGACTATTCCTCCAGCTATTTAAGTTCTTTATTTCTTTAAGGAACACTTTTTAATTGAATTTATATAAGACTTTTGTGTGCTTTGGTAGGTCCATCTCCAGATATTTTATGTATTTTGTAGTTTTTTTGGAATGATGATTCTTTTTCTATTTTTACTTCTTGTATTTTATTATTATTATATAGAAATGTTGATCCTTGAGAATTTATTTTATAGTTTGCAACTTTATTGAAGCTATTAGATATCTCATTGCTTATTTCTTAGGATTTTCCACATAAACCATCATATCATCAAGCAGAGATGGCTTTATTCCCTACTTATGTATCTATCTGTGTGCCTTTAATTTTTTTCCTCTTGTCTTGTCTCTAGCATTTACAGTACTACATCAAATAATAGGGAGGAGAGTGGGCGCCCCCGTTTCTCTCCTGCATTTATCGAAAAAAGCTCTAGTGTATCCCCATTTCATATGGTGATTGCTTTCAATTTTAGATAGAAACTACTTTATATGATATTAGAAACAGTCCCTTTATGCCTATACTTTATAGCATTTTTAGCATGAAAGAACATTGTACTTTTTCAAATGGTTTTTTCTTCATCTTTGGAGATGATCATATAGTTTTGGATATTTTGATATTTATTTTGATTAATCATGTTGCTTTCCCCCTCCTAATATTGAATCATTCTTCATTCCTGGTATAAATCCCTCTTGTTCATTATGGGTGAATTTTTGAATAAATCACTGTAGTCTGTTTGACAGGATTTTGTTTGCAATTTTTGAGGCAGTGTTCAATTCTCTTGGCAGTTCCTTTACAGTTAGAACCATTTTCTTTTCTGAGATCAGGTTATTTAATATCTCCCTCTGGTCTTCTGGTAGTTTTGGAATTTTATATTTTTGAAAGTATTCCTCTGTTTCTTTTGTGTTTTCAGTTTTTGTTAGCATATAATTGTACATAATATATTTTGATTATTCTTTTTATTTGTTCTGGTTTTACTGTGATTTTACCCTGCTTGTTTGCTAATATTGATTTAATTTTTCTCTTTTTTTCTTTTTAATCAGATTGGCTAAGGGCTTATTAATTTTATTAGTCCTTTCAAAGAACCAGCTTTTAGTTTTATTTATGATAGCTATGTTTTTTTTTTGTTTCCAACTTACCTAGTTTCCTCTAATTTTTAATATCACCTCTTTTGTGCTTTTTAGGTGTTTATTTGTTGGTTTTCTAATTTTTTAAATGCATCAGTTCATTAATGTCGTCTTTCTATTTTGTTAATGTATGTTTGTAAAGATATGACTTTTCCCCTGGGAACTGCCTTATCTACATCATAGAAATTTTGGTCAGTTGTTTCATCATTATCATTTTCTTTTACATAGTTATTGTTTCTATGATTTGTTCTTTGACTTACTAATTATTGTGGATTTCAGCATCAATTCTCCATTTGGGTTATATCTATTGTTTGTGGTCCTTCTACAAATTTACTGTTTTTATTGTTGTTTGGTCCATAAAGGATGCATTAACTATTTCTGCCTTTTTATAGTGTTTGCAACACCTCTGTGGCCTAGCACATGATCTGTTTTTGTAAAAGTTCTTTTTGATGCTGAGAAATATGTATACCCTTTTGCTTTCCCATTTACAAGATACCATGTCTTTTAAATCTAGTCCTTCCAGCAATTTGTTCAGTTCCATATTTTCCCTTTTATTTGCATTTCTGTTAAACTTATCCCAAACTGAGAGAGAGATATTGAGGTCTCCTGTCTCTGTTGTATTATTGTCTATGTGTTCTTACAACTCAGTAAATGTTTCTTTATGAATTTGGATGCAAAGGTATTTGGAACATATAAGTTTATTATTGATATTGGTTTGTTGTCTCTGATTCCTTTCAGCATAATGTAGTTTCCTTGAGTATATCTTTTTTTTTTTTTAGTGCTTATTTTTGCTTTGTTAGATAGCATGATTGCAATTCTGGCTTTTTTGGAGTCACCTGATACATGGTCAGTTTTTTTCTGCCTCCTCAATTGTATTTTGCATATGTCTTTATTTTATATGGGGGCAGCCAGGTGGTGCAGTGAATAAAGCACTGGGCCTGAAGTCAGGAAGACTCATCTTCATGAGTTCTAATCTGTCCTATATGACTAGCTATGTGACCCTAGGCAAATCACTTAACCCAGTTTGCCTCAGTTCCCTATCTGTAAAATGAGCTGGAGAAGGAAATAGCAAACCCCTCCAGCAACTTTGTCAAGAAAACTCCAAATGGAATCATGAAGAGTGAGACTTGGCAACAAAAACAACTTGTTTTATAAATGTGTTTCTTGTAAGCAACAGATTATAGGGTTTTGTACTCTTATCCGATCTGTCACTCTGTTTCATTTTGTTGGACTGTTCAATCCATTCACATGTAAAGTTATGAAGTTAAATTCAAATTTTCCTCTATCTGCCTCTGATATTTTTTAAGTTGTGATTTTTCCCTTCTCCTATAAATACAGTACTGTAGTCTCAGTTACTTTAATCTTTTTAAGGTGGCCTTATTCCCATTGGCTCTCTTCCCCATACTCCTGATCCACTCCTCCCATTTGTTACCCCTTTCCCTTTGGGGTTTTGCTTATTAGTTTCTTTTTCTTTCCAGCTTTTATCTGGTTATATAATTCTCTCCCCACCCCCTTTCTTTTTTCTCTCTCAGGTAGATTCCCTTTTCCTCTCCTCTTCAATGTGTTTTGTTCATTAGTGTTTTAAATTTCATTTTTTCCACCCCTTTGCAAACCTTTTTGGAAATGAGAGAAATTTAACTTTTTGGAAAAGTGAGAAAAAATCTTTTTCTGTCATTCTTTTCCTTATGATCCTCTCTGTCTACTCTAGACCCTTGTACTCCTATGGTTATCTGGTCTCTCTCTTTGCTCTCTGTTTTCCTCATGCAAGGAAAGCTTCTGAAATATCCATTCTAGTCTCTCTTTTCTAGGTGATTTTCTGTCAGTCTTGTAAGACTTGCCCTGTGGATCCCTTTTTTTTCCTATTGTGCTTCACTTCGAGAACAAAGCCAATTATTGTAGGTTTCACAGAGGTCTCTGCTCCATAGTAGGGCCTCTTCCCTACCACATCTCTAATTATGTAGCACACCACTATCCATAACCTCCTTTTTTCATCTTTCCCCCCATTTGTCAAAAAAATCTCCTCCCTGGGTTAATGCTGTCTGTCCCAGATGCCAAATGCCTTTGGGAGTTCCAACTCTCTCTCCAAGGAAGGACAAGTAGACTTTTAAAGCACCAAATACCTCAGGTCACACTCAGCAAGGTCCCCATCTCTCTTAATAGACCATCTCGCCTCCACCCCCCCACATAGGAGCATTCATTAATGGAACCCCTTTCCATTACCAAAGCAAAGCTTTCATCTTTTCCTTCATTTTTCAATCCTTTCCCCCTCCTCCTCACCCATGGTCTTGTAAGTTCTTTTCTTTCTGAGATAACAGGTGTCACTTTCCCCTCTTTTGGGGAAATTAATTTGGCCCTAGCACATCACACACCCATCTTCATCCTCCTGCTGCCTTCCTCCTCTTTCATGTACCCTTTCGTGTTATAATGTAGTTACAAATAAAAAACAGATTCACTTGTAGATAGTCACCAGATTCCATCCATAGCAACCTCTGTCTACCTCTTTATTATTGTTTCAACCAGATTCCCACCTTCACCCTTGTCTCCTTATGTACATTCAGAAAGAAATTTCTTATTGGCCTCTTTGCTATCATTCTGTTGTGATTGTTGTCCTTGGCATTTATTTCCTTCTTGTGCATTTCTGTTGTTTGGGATGTTTGAGAAACAAATTTCTTCAGTTCAGGTGTTCTTTCTAAAAATGTTTTAAATGCTGCTTTATTATTGAACATCCTTCCTTTTTCATGTATGATTAAGCTCAAATCTGCAGGGTAGGTCACTCTGGGCTGTATCTTGAACTCCATTACTCTTTGGAACACATTATTCCATTCCCTCCTACATTTTTCTGGTAGGTGAAAAATAATCTTGTGTTATTTGAATTTCCTTTCCTTTGTATTGGAAGGGTTTTCTCCTGATCACTTAAAAAACTTGTTTCTGAATTGAATTGTTAAGTTTAACCACTATGTGTCTTGGAGTTTGCTGTCTTATTTCTTTTTTTCCCTTGAGGTGATTCATGAATTCTTTCAATTGATATTTCATTTTCTGTGTTCAGGAGTTCTGGGCAGTTCTCTTCTACTTTTTCCTGCATTATGGTGTTAAGGATTTTGTCCTGTTGTGTTCTTCTAAACCTATGATTCTTAGGTTTTTTTTTTTTCTATCCTGTCTTCAGGATCCACATGCTTTATTTGCATAGTGAGCATATTTCCTTTAATGTTATTGGGGTTTTTTTTGCTTCTCTTCTAGATTGTCCTTCACTCATGTATATTTGCATTCCAAATCTATTATTCTATCTTTTTCCTTTTGTGAGGCTTGCCATTGCAGATTCCAGCTTTTTGTAATTTGTCCATTATTTTTTGCTAGGTAGGACATGAATTCTACTGTCATAATTCTTATTTCTCTTTTGAATCGCTCAAGTTAACAGTGTGTTGTAGTTTCATGTTCTCTTCAAATTCCATTGAGTCTTCTGTCTCATTAAGAGTTGGGTCATTTTCCTTTGCTTCATAGTATTTATTCACAGATGCCTGAATTTATTCATTAGATTTGGAGTCCCTACTTCCTTCTATTGTTAATGTTTTCCCTCTTTATTTATCTGCTTGTGTTCAAGGTTTTTCAGATTTCTTCTTCCTGAAATCTTTGGTAATTTGTCTCCCCACCCCTGGCTTAATTTCCCCCTACTACACACTTTCTAACTCTGTCTCCTCTGATGGTAGTTTCCTTGGGGTCTGGATCTTAAAGCATCTTAACCTCCTCCCATTCTGGGCAATTCATGTTTACTTGTGTAGGTTTTTGCCCAAGGGACAGTGCAGTCTATCATGATCTGCACAAAATTATACAACCTGGAGCCAAGGTCTCCACTACACTGGAAAGAGAGAGGGGGATTAGGAAGTAAGGATGGGTTTATTGTAAGCCTATGTTGGATCCTTTGGTCTGCTAGTGTAGTCTCACTGCATCATTGGGGGCATGGAGGGCTTGGAAGGGTAGATGCTGAATGACTTTAGGGTCAATGAGGATCACTCATTTTTTTTAAAATCTTATATCTTATGGATTCTGGGTGTCCTAGAACATGGAGACAGCTAATTTCTTGGTACATAATTTCTATTTTAGAGAAATCTGAGGGCTCATAGAATCTAGTCCTCCATCTTATTGCTTATGTAACCTGGAAGTATTTTTGGGTTTGAGAAATTCTAATGCTGTTGGCTTAAACCTTTATTCTAGTGCATTCCTCCAATATTAATTGCTACTTAATATCTCATTATACCATTTAACCAATTATTAATTCCCCAATATCATTTTGACCATTTCCTTTTTTCTCAATATCACTTAATGCTTAATTAATTTTTACAAAAGAATATTTATTGAGATGCAATAAGTTCCCCCCACCAAAAAAAAAAAAAGACAAACCAAAAACTCCTCCCTTTGAATCAAGTCTTACTCTTCCCTCCACCACCTCAGTCTTGGTGAGAGTCCTAGTGGAGAGTGGTGGTGGTGGTGGTGGTAGTGGGAACCATAGAGTGAAGGAAGGGGAGCAATGTATAATAAGATTGAAAAGGTAGGTTGGGGCCAGGTTCTGGATGGCTTTAAAAGCTAAATGGAGGAATTTGTGTTTAATGCTAGGGGCAAAAGGGAACCACTAGAATTTACTAAATAGGATGCTGACATAGTCAGATGTGCCTTTTAGAAACATCATTTTATCAGTTACATATGGGATGAATTGGAGAGGGAAGACACTTGAGGCAGGGAAGTTAATTAGGAGGCTACTGCTACATAGCCCACTCAGATGTGAGGAGAGTCTGAACTGGGGTGGTAGCTATATGAGCAGAGAAAAATGATTGGCTGTAAGAGATGTTGAAGAGCTGGAAATGACAAGATTTGACAACTGAATGAATTTGCAGAATGAAGCAGAATGAGGAGCTATAAACTTATTAAATGCCTGTCATAGGCCAGGAACTGTGCTACTTGCAGGCTACAAAGACAGAGACAAAGTTTCTTGTCCTCAATAAGCTCACATTCTAACTTGCTCAAGAGTCTGACATATTTATTCTAGGCTTTATTATAGACTTAATCAAAACAAAATATTTGCTTTATTATTTTTTATTAGCCTTGCTTTCATCATTTGAAAGCTATGAGTATTTTCACTGCCTTAAAAAGAAGGGAATAGGGCAAAAGAAATAAGGCCAAAATACTTTTAGTATTTGCTGTCATATACCAAGTTAAAGCAAAACAAAACTGTGAATTTTGAGAAGGGCAGTCTAATTTAGCAAACAAACAAAACCCTCTGAATTACATAGTATTTTAAAAGAAATATAATTTATCTTTTTCATGTTAATACATTAACCAGAACCAAGTCACTAATGCGTGGCTAAGCAGCAGTCCCTTTGGGAACTGCATCACTTAATGCTTGAGATGGACCAATGATCTTATTAGAGTGGGTACTGCCCATAGTCCCATAGATCTCAAGGCCTTGATGCCTTCTTATCCTTTATTATTCTGTTTATTTTACTCTATAACCATCTATGAAGGATCCTCCAGATGTGAAAGAGGCCTTCCTTTGGTTATTTTAATATCCTGAATGTGTTAATATCACTGGGGCTGCCCAACAGTTCCTAACTTGTTATGTGACCTCCCACTTATTTTCCAGGCATAAATATCTTTAATGGTGTCCTTTTAGCCACTTTTCATGTAGAAGTGCTTGTTAGTAAAAAAACTGCCACCTACCTAATAGTACTAGACACATACTGGAACGCTTCTAGGTTTGCAATGTGCTTTACATACATTATTCCATTTGACCCTCAGAACAACTGTGAAATAGCTTTTACAGGTATTCTTAGCTCTATTTTATAAATGAGGAAATAGAAGCTTAGGTAATTAAGTCATTTGCCCATGAATGAATGAGAAAGCATTTGTTTAGTGATCACTATGTACAAATCACTGCATTGTGTTTTCAGGATACAAATAGAGAAGCAGAACAATCCCTGTTCTCAAGAATTTCAATTCTAATAGGGAGAAACAACAAGAGGTTTTTTTTTTAAAGTGCAGCAGCAAAGTAAATGGTAATGAATCATCCTTAATGTCATCTCTATTTTTTTTAACCTTTATTCCTGATGTTGAACCATCTAACACAGTCAAAGACTTTGATGATGACAGCTTTCTTTTCTGGATCTTCAGTAGCAATGGATGCTGAGGAAGTAGGGAACTGCAGCTAACGCAAAGACATTTACTGTATTGCATCTCCATAAGGGTTGCTCCCCTGAATAATACCTGTGGTTAATAAGGCTGGTCTGGGCACAGCACTGCTATTCCCAGTTTTCTCAGGCTTATTGCCCCCTCATGACAATTATTTGGTGTTTAGCTTTGTTGTTGGTGGGTGTAGTGGCTCTTTTTCTTCTCCTATACTATTTTGATTGGTGATCTCATCAGCTTTCATGGATTTAGTTATTATGTCTGTCCTTATGATTTCCAAATCTACTTATCCAGCCCTAACTTCTTTCCTGATCTCCAATCTCACATTTCTAACTTCCCATCTCAAACTGATGTCCTAGAGATATCCTATATTTAATATGTCCAAAACTGGACTCATTATCCGTTCCCACAAGTCCTATACTCTTCCTAATTTTCCTATTACTATCAAAGGCAACGCCATCCTCCCAGTCGCAACCTGTGTCATCCTCAACTCCTCAATGTCTCACCTGCTAAATCCAATCTCTTGCCAACTTATGTCCAATTTAGCTTTGCAACATCTCTCTCATATACAATCTTCTTCTCTCCTCTAATATTGCCATCCTGGACTATTGCAATAACCTTTTGGTTAGTCTCTTTGCCTCAAATCTCTCCCCTCCGTAATCCACGCTCTATTTAGCTGTCAAATTGAACTTTTTAAAGTGACAACCTGACCATGTCATTCCCTATTCAATAAATTCTTGTGACCCCATTACCACTTCCAAGATCAAATATAAAATCCTCTGTTTTGCATTTAAAATCTTTTATAACCTGGCTCCCTCCTACCTTTTTAGTCTCCTACATACTAGTCCCCACCCCCTTCCCCAACCACCCTATGTACTCTGCAGTCCAGTGATACTGTTCTCCTTGCTGTCCTTTACAATACTCCATCTCATGGCATTTTCACTGGCTTTCTCTCATACCTGGAATTTTCTCCAGTTCCTGGCCCACCTGGCTTTCTTCAAGTCTCAAACTAAAACCTTGCTTTCTACAAGAAAACATTCCTGATCTGCCTTAATAATAGCACCTTACTTTTGGTGATAATTTTTTCCAATTTATCACATATATGTATACACACACACACACACACACACACACATATATTTGTGCATAGTTTGATTAGCTAGGTGAGGGCAGTGGGTAGAATACTGTGCCTGGAGTCAGGAAAACTTGAGTTCAAATCTACCCTTTGACTCTTACTAGCTGTATGGCCCTGGTCACTTAACCTCTCTTTGTCTCAGTTTCTTTATTTGTAAATTGCACATAACAATAATACCTGCCTCCCAGGGTTGTTGTGAAGCCCAAATAAGATAACTGTAAAGTGGTTATCACAGTACCTAGCACATAGTAAGCACTACATAAATGTGAGCTATTAATATTATTAGTTGTTTTCATGTTGTCTCCTTCATTAGACTGTGAAGAGCTCCTTTGGAGCAAGATTCTCTTCTGCCTTTCTTTGTGTTCCTCTGTGCTCAGAGCAGTGCCTGGCACATATTTGGCAGTTAATAAATGCTTGCTGACTTACTGAATAACTTCCCATAGAAAAAAAGTCCATTTTATAGTTAATATCTTGTTGTCCTGAGTGCTTGGAGGGAAGCTAAGGGCTCTCAGAGAGGCATGAGTAAAATTTAGTCTTCTTAGGGGAAATCCCAGTTGAGGAGAAAATAAACTATAGAGGTTATTATTGAGTAAGGCCCCCATCATAAACCTTTTCTGTCAGTCTATAAGCTTGATACAAATAGGTTACCTACCATATATATTTTCATTAGCTTGGAATTTTTTTTCTTCTGAGATTGTGGTGTCTCATGATTTGAAGCCAGATAGCATCATTGGGAGAATACTGGTATTCTCCCAATGGATAAGATGGGCTTTTCGGGTGGCCAATAGCTTGTTATCATTAAACTTACTAAAAGGTTTCTCAAATGCATCCCAGTCCTATGTCCTCTTAATTCTAAATCCAGTTTACTATCTATAGTATGTATGGTGATAGTATATATCATCATATGGTACATATATATGTATATAAACATACATACACACATATATACTATGGTATATATATGTGTATATCTATCTATCTATCTGTCTACATATATACTATCCATCTATTACGTAAATATGTAATAATATGTGTGTATGGTGGTATACTAATTCACTGAACTCATATTCTAGGCAAGGTGCATTTTCATCCATTTGGGTTTTCCAAAGTTAATAAATCAATCTTTTTTGATCTGCTACAGATTTCACTAAGGGAGCTTTTCAGTGTTCAAGGACTTAACACAGCACAGTGTGATGGTCAGCACCATGGCCAGATACAAGGGTAAAGCTAATAGCTGATTGACTCTGAACCATAGCGGAATAGTATTGATTGAATCCCACTTAGCTGCCATTACAGGTTTGTGGGTGAGAGTAGCCATGCAGTATGGGATTTGGTGAGCTAGAAGAGGACGGTTTACTACTAGCAGTACTAGATTGGCAGCTGCTATGAATCTTCATGGCAGTTTCATTTATGTTTGAACAATTACCCAGATCCAGGTGAACCTCAGGGTTCAGGGTAAATTGTTAGCATTCCTAAGATCATTTCCTGATGTGTAAGATTCTCCTTCTTAATGAATGAATGAATGAAAAAGCATGTTAAGAAACTGAGAATACAAATACAAAAAGCTAGAAAGCCTTTGTCCTTGAGGAGTTTACACTCTTGAGGGGGGAGGGGAAGGGAATACACACACATTAGAATGGCAGGAAGATGGCTGGAGTACAGTGTGATAGAGCTGAACTTAGCATGATATGGTAAACTCACAATTCAGGAGAACTCTGTCCTAGAAGGGGTGCCTCAGAATCTTTCATTATGCCAATTCTTGGGAAAGTGACCACAAGAGACATGCTTGTTTGAATTTTTCTTCTCCCTGTGTATGTTATATACCGTAGATATGCTTGGTACACTTTTTTTTTTAAATTGTGGGGTTCCTTGATTTGTAACCATATAGCTTCATGGGAGAATACTACTGAAAGAGATGGAATTGCCTGTTGGCAAGTAGCTTGATATCAAAAACACTGATAAGTCTAAGGAACATCCTTTTGGAAGAAGATCATTCTCTCCTAAATCAACTGGGGCTGTATTTCTGATACATGTCCTATTTCGGACTGTCCCCATCTACCTTATGTAGCATTTTTGAGAGTCCCAGATACATCATCTGCAAATAGGAACACTAGGAGAATCTATTGATAGGAGTTTCCCTCCCACCATCTTGGACTCAGAGTAGGACATCCTCTATAATACTGGCAAATAAGAGTTATTTGCAATTAGCATATCCATTGTCTTTAGTTAAACAGAATCTTGAAGTACTTGAGGGTACTAGAAAATAGCTTACTGACTTAAGCAGTTTAAACGTTTCCTCTTGGCAATTATATTTACACACTTAATTTTCTTAACACATCTTTTCTTCATTGAGTCTGAAAAGAAACTCTGTAGTCTGTGCCCAAATGATCAGATTCCAAAGAATTGAATCCAGATTTGATAAAACTTAATTGTATTGTCTGCTGTTTGTTCTTTCTTACTGACTCATTTTACTCATCAGGTTGGAAAACTATATTATAATACAACTTCGTGTGGGAGCAGGGGGAAAGAGACAGGGAAAAGGACAGAATGTCAACTGGCAGAGCAAAGGAAGAAATCCAGGGGTAGGGATGAAAACAGACTGGGACTCAAATTGGCTACCTTTTCAAGAGGGAGTCATGGGCAGAATGGAATGGAATCATAGGCTTGCTCATTCGATGCTGAGAAGAGCCAATACTTTGAAAAAAATTAAAATCAGTTAATGTTTCTTAAAATATAATGCTTCCTCCTATGTTATTTATATGAACATTTTATTATACTGATAGCACTGTGACTGTGTACAAGCAGGATAGATTCATGGCTAGGAAATCTTGCCATGTATGATTAAAGGAACTCCTTTTCCTTCCCTCCTTTTTTCTCCCCTCTTCTTCCTGCCTCCCTAATTTCATCCCATATAAATCCTAACTTGCAATCTCTTAGATTTAGGTTTTAGTGCCAAAAATGTTTTCCTTTTCCTGGCTCTAGCTCCATAGCTTCCTAAAGATAAAAGATCTCTCCAAGATCAAAGACACTGCTTTTCAAAATGTTGGCTTGCTAATTACTTCGCAGATTTATTTCACTATAATTTTTCCTCCTTGAAAAGCGGATACATTGTTTGGAACATCATCTGACTCATTCCATCTACTTCAAATATAAGACAAGTCTGATAATATACTAGCTCTGAAGAAGGCAGGTTGAATTTAGATTTGATATGAACCGCTGAAGCTGGATCTTAAAAACCCCAATAAAACAACAACATAAAAAATTGTGACACATGTATTATAATTTGGCAGAGCATACTCTTGTGTTATGTTTTTCTGACTTGACTCCTCCTGTTTTTACATGAAATGATAGGTCAGTGAAGATTGGGAAAGAGAGTTGGTACATATGGGAAGCAGAAGTGGCGGTGGGGAGTGCGGTAGTGGTGGTGGTGACCTCTCTCAGAGATGGTTGTATCCTGTAGCCCTAAGAGGAAGCAAAGTGTTTGAAACACAGTGGTAGGAAAGTAGGAAAGGTACTTAAAATTTTCTCTCTCTCTCTCTCTCTCTCTCTCTCTTACACACACACACACACACACACACACACACACACAGACACACAGACACACAGACACACAGACACTTGTCACTAAGAATTCTCTTCTAACAAAGAATTCTAGCGACAAGATGTCACAAGTCTAAAAGTCTTCTCTTAGGATGAGCCTGCCTTGACTGATGTGCCATTTCTCAAAGGCTATGTACTTAGTATATTTACCAAAGGGTGATCTCTTACAAACTCGAGTTTTAGGCAAGCTGGATGTTCATGATACGAAACCTCTCTGGTATTTACCAAATGATGCATTTCATATTGATCTTGTAAAATGAAGCTCAGGACAAGTTTTAAAAAAATCCAAGTTCTCTTCATTTCTTTATTAGGAGATTTAACGTCCCTCATTTCTTTCTATCTCCCACAAATTGTGCAGCTTTTCATAGGGTTTCAGATATAAAGGGAAATTACTTTAATCTGTAGGCAAACTAAATCCCAGACCAAAAGAATATTGAATTTACAATAGGATTATTTTGGCTCACGCTTTGAGGGGATTTGAAGTGGGGGATAAAGTATGCAAGATTATTATTCGGGGCCCAAAATGGATGTGTTATTTAAATGAATGCTTATTGATGAAAAAATAGTTCATAAATATTTTATGAAGAGCTTAGATGCTATTCTGGCTTTTGACAATTAGTAGACTAACCTGATTTTAAAAATTAACATCATGATGCTAGACTATATATAAAATACATATGCACACATATATATGTAAGTATATATACATATATCTTATGGTATATCACTGCATATCATTACTTTATTATGATTATTTTGGTCCAGAACTGTGGTTTCATTGGCATGAGTAACTCTGTGTTAAGTTGTTCAGTCAATTTGCACCAACAGCTTAGAGTGCTGTCTGGGGGTGCTGAGAAGTTAAGCAACTTTTCCCTAGTCATACAGACACGATCCATCTGAGACAGGATTTGACCTGGCGATTCCCTGACTCTAAGGCTGCCTTATCCACTAAAATCATGCCAGCTCTTATAATTGCATCCTATGGAAAGGCTATTTACCTTTCTAACATCACCCTGACAAGCACGATATTAGGTTGAAGTGCCAACTAAATGCTTCCATAAAAACTTTCTGGGTGACAGCTATCAATACCTTTGTATTAGTAGCTTGTGTCTCCAAATGTTAATATGCATATTGGTAGTATATAATTTGTTGCAGTATTAGGTATACCAAGGAAGTTATATTAACAAACATGGCATCCAGTTATATGAATGTATAGCAGAGGTATCAAAATAAGAATTAGTCTGAAGTTTTTTTCATAGTATAAGTATGTTTACCATTAAGAAAACCTGATATAATAAACCTACCATTAAGGATATGAGAAGGGCAAATGTCCCACTTTTTTTAAAGAGCAGAATAAAGTTTGAAATATGGAAAGATAGATCATGGAGAGACTCCACAGTCAGCTCTTGGTCTACTACACCATGTTGTTTTTCAGTCCCCACTTATGCACACTTTTGGCCAGGGATATTCTCAGTTTCCCTCTGCCTAAGTGGCTGGAAACAGGGACTCTCAGCTGGCAGCTTCCTACATAGGGCTCAAGCATTGCCACTGTTGGATCCACCAATGGAGTCAAGTCCATTTTAATGCTTTGCACTGCAATGACCCTTGTTTTCCCACAATATTTTCAGACTCAAGAAGTTCTTTGTAAAGAAACATAAGCAATTCAACCCATTTTTCAGTGGATTCTCAGGAAAAGTAGCAGTAAGATAAGGTTCACCTCAGATGATATACTGGTGAAGAACCAAATTGGGTTTCTAAAAAGATACTGGCAGGATGCCTTATGTTTATTCTGAACTAAGTCCAAACACTGCACCAAGCCATGTTACACAGACAAGAAGTAATTGCCACTAGCCTCCTATTTTGAAAGTTATCTGCAACTTTGTAGACATAAAGAAACATTGTTGGATATATTATTGTGCTCTTTTGTTGTCTTGTGTTGCTTTAATTGGCTTGGCAATAAATGTGATATTATTTGGTAACAAATGATGTAATAAAGAAAAAAAAGAAAAGAGAAAGGGAAGGAGGGAAGGAAGAAGGAAAACAGGAAGGAAAGGAAGGGAGGAGGAAGAAGAGACAGAAGGAAGAAAGAAGATGGAAAAGAGGAAGAAGAGGAAGGAGAGAAAGAAGGGAAAAAAAGAAGAAAAAAGAAAGGAAGGGAGGAAGTTCATAGATACAGGAAAGGTACTCCAGAAACACTTAATTGCCTCTCCCCCCAAATAAACTGAAGAATGGATTCCTTGAGTTCTGTTAACTTTTGCTCTAGGAGAGAGACAACTTTGTTTCTCTTCATATAAATGGAAGTCATTCTCCATAACAGAACAATAATAATAACATTTATGTAACTCTTGAAGGTTTACAAAGAACTTTTACATGTATTATCTCATTTGATTGTCACAGAAGCCCTTGGAGACAGACTCTATTATTATGTTCATTTTACAGTTCAGAGAACAGAGGCCAAGAAAGGCTAAGGGACCTCGGCGGTTAAGTGTATTTAAAATCACAGAGCTTGGAAGTGTGTAAGGCACGATCTGAACTCAGGTCTTCCTGACTCCAAATCCACTGCTTTATGTCATTTGCTGTCTAAATATATAACATATTACATTTTACAAAGTGCTTTCCTTAAAATAACTTTGCAGAAGTAGGTGATATAAATATTATCCTCCCCTTTTTATAGACGAAAAAAGCTGAGGTTTAGAGGATGTGATCATCGGATGATAGGACCATAGGACTTGACCTCAGCAGTCATCTAGTTTAATCTCATTTCACTGATGAGAAAATTTAGACACAGGGACATTAAGTAACATGGCCAAATTCACATAAATTAGAAGCCAAAAAGTCCTGGGTTTGAGTCTAGCCTCTGACATATACTGGTTGTGTGACCAGGGGTAAGGAATTTAACCTCTTTGTACCCCAGGTAACTCTCTAAGGCTATAAACTGCAGAGAAAATGCTAACCTTGATTGATGGAGGGTATTTCCTTATCTGGGAGTTTCTAATACCAACAAAATCACAAATGTCTATTATTACGGGCAGCTAGGTGGGACAGTAGATAGAGTTCTGGGCCTGGAGTCAGGAAGACTCATCTTCCTGAGTTCAAATGCGGCCTTAGACACTTACTTAAACTCTCAGTGAGTCACTTACCTTGTTTGCCTCAGTTTCCTCATCTGTAAAATGAGCTGGAGAAGGAAAGGACAAACTAGTGTCTCTTTGCCAAGAAAACCCCCACATGGGGTAATGAAGAGTTGGACCCGACTGAACAATAACATTCTCATTGCTTTCAAGTCTAATAATTAAATAGACTAAGCAGAATTAAAGCTGGAAAAGGACTGTGTAGGCCAACCCTCTCAATTTACAGTTAAAGAAACTAAGACTCAGAAAGAGATAATTTTACTCGACAAAAAAGATGGAAATAAAGTAGGGCCTGAGGTGTTTTTACTTTTTCTCCATCATCTGTTAAGATTGTCATTCTGTACCAAAGTGTGGGCTTTTCCCTGATTTGCTCTTCTAAACATACTTTTAAGAGTCTTTTGGTCCTCTTTGTCTTTTTTGAAAGCCTTAGCTCATTTTGGCTCTTAGCTTTCCTGGCACTACTTCTGCAAATATATACTACTGTTTTGTAATCGTTGCTGGTTATCTACCCTTTTCATCTTTGGTATATGTACCTTTGACATTTGACCTCATTAGACAAGTCCATATGTAGCCACCTTGGTTTGACTGTTAGTGAGGGAATGATGGAGCTTTGGAATTTTCAGTATCACTGGAGAAAATATACCTGCTTTTCCAAAGTGATATTTTAAATTTATTAAGTTGTAGACAACTAGAAACAATTTTTAATGCATTCTAGATATTCTTTTATTTTAACTTTTATAGATATCTTTTATTCCTTTTCAGATCGATTTTTGTAGTCAACAGAAGTCATTTGTGGAGTATAAACTCCTTCCTAAAAATGTTTAATTTTCTTTCCTTCTCTACAAAGAAGAAAGAGAAGATATAGGCTTAGTGTTGTTTTTCAGTAATTCAATCATGTTTGAGTCTACATGACCCCATGGACATTGTTCACAGGATTTTCTTGGCAAAGATACTGAAATGGTTTGCCATCTCTTTCTCTAGTCTGTCCCCATTGTACAGATGACAAACTGGGGCCAATGGGTTAAATGACTTGCTTAGGGTCACATAGCTAGTAAGTGTCTGAGACTGGATTTGAAATCAGATCTTGATTACCGGCCCAGTGCTCTATCCACTGTACCAACTAGCTGCCCCATGGGCTTAACCTGAAGCTAAGTGTATTTGGATTAAATATAAAGAAAGATTTTCTTAATGTGAGAGTTTGACATCCAAATCGCTAAGAGAGGATAGAATAATTTTTTAAAAAATTAATATGTGAGTTAGGATTGGATCTATGATTTCATTCATACCAGAATTCCCATATGAAGAAACTCTCTTAATCAAAATGAGAGAGTTGCCTAGAGCACCGAGAGATTAAATGATTTACCCAGGTTCACACAGTGTGACTTGAACCCAGATTTTCCTGACTCTTAGGTCAATTCTCTAACCATTATGTCATGCTGCCTTAATTTTAAATTGCTGGTTTTTTTTAAGTCATGTCATTTCTCAGTATACTAGCTCACTCCAAAATTGAACCTCTTTATAAGACAAAAGGAAAAAAAAAACCCAACATTTAAGCAGAGCCATGTGACAAATCAACCAAGTCTGACAGCTTATGCAATAGTCTCATCTCTTTCTGGATTGGAAAGATGAATATTATATTCAAATGATAGAATTTTTTCTTTACTAGAGGCCATTACAAATCAGTTGGTTAGTATTATGTTTGTTTGATTTAAGTGGGTGTTATAAGAAAGCTGAGAAGATTTGCATGTCTAGTCCTCAGATTCCAGAGTCCCCTCAATTACACACCTAAATGATGCTAAACACTTTACAAGTATTGTCTCATTTAATCCTCATTGCAATCCTATAAAATAGGTGCTATTGATCTCCATTTTGTAGTTGAGGATACCCAGCAGACGGGTAAAGTGACTTGCCCAGGGATACAGAACTTGCAAGTATCTGAGGTTGGATTTGAATCCAGGGCTTCCTGACTCTAGGACCAATGCTCTATCCACTGCACCACCTAGCTGCCTCTAGACTTCGCTGCCTTTTACTATACCCTTTTCATTATAATCTGCTATTTCCCTTACTAATAAAGGCATGGGAATAGCCTCACCAGGATCTATGTGGAGGGTACTATACTAGATATAAAGAGGAAGAAGATTTTCTTCCCTTTTCTTTTGATTCCATCCCTTTGAAAAAAGCTCCAGACTTCTCTTCCTAGCCTTCAAGCCAGAACTTAAAATAACAATGAATACATGATAATAAATAATGCCACTACATTTTATTTCTCTACGTGAATGCTTCCTTCCCACTTGGTTATCCTTGGCTTTCTCTCTTTTCTCTCTCGCTATTTCTCCTTATCTTCCATTGCCAAGTCTCACTTATTCTCTCCGGGGGCTGCCTGAAAGGCAAGGAAGTGCCTGCAAAAGCAACATCTGCCTCTATCACTTTCTCTCTCTGATGTCATTCCCCTAACAATCACAACTTGGAAACAACAGTGCCTAATGCAGACCAGGAGTCCTTTCCACAAAAGTGACAATTTAAGCTTCACCTCGCCACAGGCTTTAAACCCGGGGTGGGGAACCTGCAGCCTCAAGGACACATGTGGCCCTCTAGGTCCTCAAGTGCGGCTCTTGGACTGAATCCAAACTTCACAGAACAAGTCCCCTTAATAAAAGGATTTGTTCTGTAAAACTTGGACTCAGTCGAAAGGCTGCCCCCAAAGACCTAGAAGGCCACATGTGGCCTTAAGGCCACAGGTTCCCCACCCTTGCTTTAAACATTTATGACAGTATACTAGGGACACATAGGGCCAGCTATATGAGAAGCAAAAATGTATTGTCCTTTGTGATATGATTTCAGGATATTCCCTGCTTTTCCTCTCAAAATATCTCCACACCTAGTGTTTGAGTACCTAAAATCCCAGCATATTAAAGGATTTGTCCCCTTGTGTTAAGCATTATATTTTCTCTGTCTCTTTTTAAATTACAAATACTTCTGGGAAAAATATTTCTAACACCTAGGTATGGATTAGTTTATCAGATGATTTCTTCTCAGTAGGAGGTACTTAGTGCAGTAAGAAAGCATTAGCTACCTTATTCAATTCAATTAACATTTACTGAGTGCCAACTATGTGCCAGGCACTGTGCTGTGCATCACAGATGGAAGACAAATTGCTATTTCAAATTACTGCCTAGGACTGGCTGAACCTGGTCATCCACATTGGGTGTCAGAGATACCTTATATGACTCTCCTGGAACTGAAACAGTTGCTATGGAGACCAGAGCAAGAGATCAAGTAAGATGAGTCTGGCCATTTGAGCTTTACCTCAAGCACTCCAATATCCCCTTATAGCAAATCCTTTTTTTTTGCAACACTGAGACACTGAAAAGAACTTTCTGAAAGCAAATCTTTCAGAATTACCTCATTCCCATTAAAGAAATATTAAAACAAGGATTTTTAAGAAAACATGGGTCTGTAACTAGCCCTGGGTGGCCAAGGCTTTGCCCTAAGGGGCTATGATCCAGCAGGACACATGATCCTTCCTGGAGATCCTATTGCCTTGTTTTGTGTTTTTTCTCCCTGGCCTGAATTTTTACACCCCTATGACTGCCTCTGTCATAGTTCCCTTCTCTTAGGGGCTGTCTTCCCCAAATCTCTTCAGGGTTAAAGGGATAGACTCTAGGGGATAGGTTTCCCCCTTGCAGTCTCCCCTACCCCACAACTCAGTTAGCCCCAGGAACAGTAATTTCTATTAACAGGCCCTGTGAAAAGGAATATATTATTTTCATAATATATACATCAATATTCTTAGATTAATGTACTACACATAGAAATAGGGATGAGGATAGGGACTAGACCTGTGATTTTCCTGGTATATACCTGGTATTTTAATTCATGTTGTAGGTAGAAGTAGTTTGAGTTTAGGTGCGTTACCTTGTAAGGTCTTTAAAAGTAGGAGGGATTGTTACCTTCTTTGTCTTTGCATTCCCAGTGCCTGACCCAGTGCCTGCCAAAGAGTAGGTGCTTAATAAATGTTTGTTGATTAATTGGGGGAGAGGTGGGCTTTGGTCAGATTCAAAGTGGGCTGGTCATTGGTAAGGAAGCTTGGCAGGAATAGAACCTGGATGGAGTTGTGGGCAAAAGTGCTGAGAGAGTAGAAGAAATAAACTGGGATCCAGGAGACAAAAACCAGTCAATGGTGAGTCATAAAATGGTTTCAGAAGAGTTTGTAACAGTCAGAGTGCCTTTTTATTCCTTGTTTCATCATGAGTCATCTGCTTTTTTGCCTGCTCTGCCTGTGCTGACTCACACTTCTCTTTTTTTTTTTTTTTTTTTTGCAAATTGCATGTTAAGTTTATTATATATTTGAAAGGAAAAGCAAGCTATACATAGTAGAGATTCCCAGTCTTCTATGTAGTCCTCTTTTTCTGTTCTCTTTTGTTTTTTTTTTTTTTTTAATTAATGCAATTTATTTATTTAACAAATTTGGTTTTCAGCATTGATTTTCACAACAGTTTGAATTACAAATTTTCTCCCCATTTCTGCCCTCCCCCCCCACTCCAAGATGGCGTATATTCTGGTTACCCTGTTCCCCAGTCAGCCCTCCCCTCTATCACCCCCCTCCCCTCTCATCCCCTTTTCCCTTCCTTTCTTGTAGGGCAAGATAAATTTCTACGCCCCATTGCCTGTGTATCTTATTTTTTAGTTGCATACAAAAAGTTTTTTTTTTGTTTTTGAACATCTGATTTTAAAACTTTGAGTTCCAAATTCCCTTCCCTCTTCCCTTCCCACCCACCCTCCCTAAGAAGTTGAGCAATTCAACCTAGGCCACACATGTATTATTATGTATAACCCTTCCACAATATTCATGTTGTGAAAGGCTAACTACATTTTGCTCCTTCCCAACCCATCCCGCTTTATTGAATTTTCTTCCTTGACCCTGTCCCCTTTCCAAAGTGTTTGTTTTGATTACCTCCACCCCCATCTGCCCTCCACTCCATCATCCCCCTGCCTTTTATTTTTTTTTTTTTTTATCTTCCTCCCTCTTCTTTCCTGTGGGGTAAGATACCCAACTGAGTATGTATGGTATTCCCCCTCAGGCCAAATCTGATGAGAGCAAGGTTCACTCATTCCCCCCTCACCTGCCCACTCCCCTCCTCTCCTAGAACTGCTTCCTCTTGCCACCTTTATGGGAGATAATCCACCCCATTCTATCTCTCCCTATCTCCCTCTCTCAGTAAATTACTCTCTCATCCCTTAATTTCATTTTATTTCTTTTAGCTATCTTCCCTTCATCCTCAACTCACCCTGTGTCTGCTCTCTTTCTTTTACATATATATATATATACACATACATACACATACATACATATACACATAGATACATGCATACATACACATTCACTTATATATATACATAAACATATATATATGCATATATATGCATATTCCCTTCAACTACCCTAATACTGAGGTCTCATGAATCATACTCATCATCTTTCCATGTAGGAATGTAAACAAAACAGTTCAACTTTAGTAAGTCCCTTGCAATTTCTGTTTCTTGATTACCTTTTCATGCTTCTCTTGATTCTTGTGTTTGAAAGTCAAATTTTCTATTCAGTTCTGGTCTTTTCACTGAGAAAGCTTGAAAGTCCTCCATTTTATTGAAAGTCCATATTTTGCCTTGGAACATGATACTCAGTTTTGCTGGGTAGGTGATTCTAGGTTTTAATCCTAGCTCCATTGACCTCCGGAATATCGCATTCCAAGCCCTTCGATCTCTTAATGTAGAAGCTGCCAGGTCTTGGGTTATTCTGATTGGGTTTCCACAATACTCAAATTGTTTCTTTCTGGCTGCTTGCAGTATTTTCTCCTTGATCTGGGAGCTCTGGAATTTGGCAACAATATTCCTAGGAGATTTCTTTTTGGGATCTATTTGCGGAGGCGATCGATGGATTCTTTCAATTTCTATTTTGCCCTGTGGCTCTAGAATATCAGGGCAGTTCTCCTTGATAATTTCCTGAAAGATGGTATCTAGGCTCTTTTTTTGATCATGGCTTTCAGGTAGTCCAATAATTTTTAAATTATCTCTCCTGGATCTATTTTCCAGGTCAGTGGTTTTTCCAAGGAGATATTTCACATTGTCTTCCATTTTTTCATTCCTCTGGTTCTGTTTTATAATATCCTGATTTCTCATAAAGTCACTAGCTTCCACTTGCTCCAATCTAATTTTTAAAGTAGTATTTTCTTCAGTGGTCTTTTGGACCTCCTTTTCCATTTGGCTAATTCTGCCTTTCAAGGAATTCTTCTCCTCATTGGCTTTTTGGAGCTCTTTTGCCATTTGAGTTAGTCTATTTTGTAAGGTGTTGTTTTCTTCAGTGTATTTTTCAGTATTTTTTTGGGTCTCCTTTAGCAAGTCATTGACTTGTTTTTCATGGTTTTCTCGCATCCTTCTTATTTCTCTTCCCAATTTTTCCTCTACTTCTCTAACTTGCTTTTCCAAATCCTTTTTGAGTTCTTCTATGGTCTGGGGCCAGTTCATGTTTTTCTTGGAGGCTTTGGTTGTAGGCTCTATGACTTTGCTGTCTTCTTTAGGCTGTATGTTTTGGTCTTCTTTGTCACCAAAGAAAGAATCCAAAGTCTGAGACTGAATCTGGGCGCGTTTTCGCGTCCTGGCCATATTCCCAACCAACTAACTTGACCCTTGAGTTTTTCAGTGGGGTATGACTGCTTGTAGATTACAGAGTTCTATGTTCTACGTTTGGGGGGGAGGTGCCAGCTCTGTCAGAGCCGCACTCCTCCTTCCCCAAGGACCCCCAGTCCAGACTGGGCTCAGATCTTCGGCAGGCTGTGCACCCCTGCTGTGATCCGCCACTTATTTCCCCCCACCAGGTGGGCCTGGAGCCGGAAGTAACAACAGCTGTAGCTGCCCCACCTCCGCTGCCCCCGGGGCTGGAAGCCGAACCGCGAACTCCTTCCACTCCCGCAGCTTTTCCCACTAACCTTCTCCGCAGTCTTTGGTGTTTGTGGGTCGAGGGGTCTGGTAACTGCTCACGTATTCAGGGCGCTAGGGCCCCCTCCGCCCGGTTTCCGGTCCGGATCGTCCACGCCGCTCAGGCTGGGCTCTGCTCCACTCCGTTCCCAGCTCCCAGCTCCCAGCTCCGTGTGGAATAGAGCTCACCCAGAGGCCATCCGGGCTGTCCTGGGCTCGAGCCCTGCTTCCCTCTGCTGTTCTGTGGGTTCTGCCGTTCTAGAATTGGTTCAGAGCCCTTTTTTATAGGTTTTTGGAGGGACTCGGGTACGGAGCTCACTCTAGTCCGTGCTTACCAGCCGCCATCTTGGCTCCGCCCCCTGTCCACTTCTCTTTTTTTAAATAAAACTTTATTGATATATTTTTTAAGATCACCTGAATTTCCCCATGTGTCCTTCTTCCTCCCTCTCCCAAAGAACTATCCCAAGTAATAAATTTTTTTTAAAGAAAAAGAAATAGAGGAAGGAGAGAAAAAGTCAACAAAATCAATTCATACAGCTAAATAATCTGAAAATATATGAAATGTTCCATACTCATGGACCTCTCATTTCTGCCAAAGAGTGGGGAAATGTGTTTTTTCTCCCTTCTTTGGTAGCCATGTTTTTCTAATGGACCTTGGAGTCGCTGTTGGTATAGACAAATGTATTCTTTGGTGTTCCTAATTTCACAGATTCAAAATAATATTACATATTCTTGTGTATTTAGACATATTAACATAACGGTTAGCATTAGTTATCAAAATTGTCAATACTGCTAAAGTGGACTTAATTACCTATGGAGAAGACAGGGCTTGCAAAAGTGAGGAGGATGTCTTCCCATAACCTGAGAATTGTGAGTTTCAACACCTCATCTCTTGGCTTTGTTCACTGTGGAACAGGACAGACAATGAATACTATAGGACAATTTTCTGATCATATAGGAGGATCTCTAGGACTTGTTTGGGTTCTTCACAGAACAAATTTCTTAATCAGGACACTTACTGTGTACCCAACTCTGTATTAGAAGCTTTGTGGAAATTTATAACAGAACTGGGAAGATGGGGCACTTATAGGAAACAATCACCAACACTTCTGAAGCAACAAATCAGTCAATTGGAAGCTCTATGATGGTAGGGACCATATCTTATACATCTTCATAGTTCTCATTCCTAGCATAGTTCCCTGAATGCAGAAGACCATTGAATGTCAAATATAATTTTGAGGTACTGTAACAGAGGTGGTATAACAAATATTCTTTTTTTTTTTTTTTTTTGCTTTTTGGCAGGGCAATTGGGGTTAAGTGACTTGCCCAAGGTCACACAGCTAGTAAATGTGTCAAGTGTCTGAGGCCGGATTTGAACTCAGGTCCTCCTGACTCCAGGGCCAGTGCTCTACTCACTGCGCCACCTAGCTGCCCCAGTATAACAAATATTCTAAAGGAATTCAGAGGTAGAAGAGAAAATAAAAAACTAAAAGTTGGGCTCAACTGTGTTAGGAAGGCATTGGAGTGGGACCTCACAGGGATACACGAAGGGTGGTAAGGAGATTAGCTTGACTTGAATAGAGGACTCATTTGGAGAAGCGAGTAAAAGAGAAAGTTTATAAAGTTTATTCAATTGAAACATGCTACTTACAGCCTCTGTGACTTTGGGAAAGTCACTTAGTTCTTCATCTGTAAAATGAGGGTGTTGGGTAAGATGGCCTCTAAAGTTCCTTCCAGCTCTAAAACAATGATCTTCTGATCATTTGAATTCCAGGCTGAGGATCTGACAGATTACAGAAAATAATTGTAGGTCCTGGAGGACATGATCAAATCAATATTTAAAGAAGGTTAGTTTGGCTAAGAGGGTACAGGGTACAATGGAAAATGCCTTGGACTTTTCCACTTGGTTTGATTCCTGACTCTCCTGTGTATTACTTGGATATCCTTGGGCAAGTCACTTAAGATTTCAGTTTTCTTATTTCTGCAATGGAGAGGTTGGACAAGATGACCTTGAGGTTCCTTCTAGTCCTAAATCTATAATTTTATGGACAGTATGCACAATAAATGGGAAAGGAGAAAGACTAGAATCCAGGAAACCAAGTAGAAAGCTACTGTAATAATTCAGGCATGAGTTAACATTGCCCATACTAGAATAATAGGAGTGAGAATAGAGAGGAAGTGATAAATGTTGTGGTTTCAACTCTGCCCACCCAGGGACACCAAAAATTGTTGGGGTTTAGTCTCTACCCACCAAGGGATGCCAAAAACTGTTGGGACTTAGTCTCTTCCCACGTAGGGATGCCAAAAACTGTTGAGGTTTCAACTCTGTCTACCTAGGGACACCAAAAACAGTTGGGATTTAGTCTTTGCCCACCCAGGGATGCCAAAAACTGTTGGGAATTAGTCTCTGCCTACGAAGGGATACAAAAAACTGTTGGGGTTTCAACTCTGCCTACCGCCAAAAACTGTTGAGGTTTAGGCTCTGCCCACCCAGGGACTCCAAAAACTGTTACGGTTTCTTGATGTGTTGTGGTGGAACCATCTCAGAGAATTCAGTCAGACCACCTCTAGTCCAAGTATAGGCATTTATTGAGACACCTGTCATGAAGTGGGCTAAGTTCCAAGAAGAACCAGCAACTTTAGAGGAAGCAAGATGGATTTTTATAGGATAAAGATGCAAATATATTACAGAAATTATGAATATTTAAAAGGCAGGAGGGGTTTGTTAAATGATTAGATAATAGAGGAGGGGTCTGAGCCTCAGTGAAACTGCACATGTGATTACCCACAATGCATACAGAAAAACCCATTGGGGGGGTATGTATGTGTGATAAGGTCAGTTCTTTACTATTACTGTGCAGGTGCCTATTTGGAGAAAGTCCCTTCTATTTTGGGGGGTCCATATCCTGCTTGGGCATCCTGGCAGTGCTGCTTTCTGATTGGCTGAGTATTGTGGTCTTGTCTGAGACTAGATGGATGTAGTTGTGTTTGAGTGCGAGGACATATCTGCTGTTTTTGTGGGAAATTTGAGGAATGGGTCTGGGGGCAGTGGCTAGCTAGAGGCAGTAGTTGAGACCCCATCACATGGACACGCCTGCTGTCTCTGTGAGAAATATGACTTCATGGATACACCTGTTGTTCTAATGAGCAGTGAGGCATAGACAAAGAAGTTAAGATACTGAGTGGGGGGCGTGGCTGGTAGGGGTAGTGGGCCTGTTGTCCAGTGGGGCATATCAGGATGTTAGAATATTGGGGCTGGGGGTAGCTTTATTAGGATTCCAATGAATATCTTACATTTATGTAACACTTTAAACTTCTCCCAAATGTTTTCAAATCTATTATCTCATTTCCAAGTTTAAAATAATGCTACAGCCTTGCCATTGATGTATATTAGGGTTAAGATTGGGAATGGAGTGAAGGTAAGAGAAAAGAATAAAATAACTACAAAGTAGTGAGATATGTTGAGTTTGAGCCATGGGAATATTCAGCTGGTAGAAATACAGGAATGGGGCTAAATCAAAAAGAAAGGGCTAAGAAATAAGTTTGGAGTGGATTCTCTAGGAGTATGGTGGTTCCATGGATAGAAATGGGGAGGTGGGAGAAAAAGTACTTCAGAGCTAAAAGCTCTGTTGTCATAGGTGATGGGCTGCATGAGTCTGAAGAGCTGGGACAACGCAGTTCAAAGCAATATGTAAACCTGAAAGTGTTACACACATATAAATTAAAAAAATGTAAGCCATTATTTTGAGAGCTATGAGGATGGAAAGGAGTAGAACATGGAGAGAAGCATTGAAGTGTTTATTGCCTTGAATAATGTAGCTTTCTCACACTAGACAAGATAATTCAGTAGTAAATAGTTACTAAATGACTACCACATGTGGAGTATTTTTTCTAGGTGCTGTGTGGAATTCAAAGAATAAGATATTTTCTTTGCCTTCATGGAGCTTACTTTCTAGAAGGAGAGATGGCATGAGTCACTTAGGTGGTTCACTAGGTAGAGCACTGGGCTTGGAGTCAGGAAGATCTGAGTTCAAATCCAACCTCTGACGCTTCCTAGCTATACGACCCTGGGCAAGTCACTTAATCTCTGTTTGCCTCAGTTTCTTCATCTGTAAAATAGGGATAGTAATAGCAACTGACTCAGAGTTGTGGTGAGGGTCAAATGAGATAATATTTGTAAAGAGCTTATCACACGGTGCCTAGCACATAATAGGCACCATATATTATTATTATTACAATATTCACTACATATAGCACAAGGTCTAGTGTGAGATAATACATGGAAGAATGTTTTGTAAACTTTAAAATGCCAAAGAAATATCAGCAGCAAAAGTATACAGAGAGATAATCACGGCTTACATTTATATATAGCTCAAAGGTTTGAGAAAGAAAGGACCTCAGTGTTTGGTACCTTATCCTGCCAAGTGATCTTCAGAATATTCCTAAGACAGTTCAAGTGGAAGTGATTCAGTTTCCCGGTATGGAGCTGGTAGACTGTCCAGATTTCCCAGGCATACAACAATGAGGACAGCACAAGGGCTCTGTAGACCTTCAGTTTGGTAGTCAGTCCAATACCTCTTCTCTCCAACACTTTCCTTCAGAGCCCCCCAAACACTGAGCTAGTTCTGGCAACGTGAACTAAAGTGCCATGCATTCAAACTCCGCTGTAGAGAGTGCAAGTCCAATGGGCTGGCCATGTTGTTCAAATGCAAAATGTACACTTGCCAAAAAGACTATTTTATAGAGGACTCACAACAGAGTTCACATGGTGGTCAGAAGAAGTGATACAAGGACACTTTCAAGGTCTCTCAAGAACTTTGGAATTTCAAGATGTGCAAAAGTTTATACTGCATGAACCCTTGTAGCCTGAACACTGTACCAAAGAAAGCCATCTTGACTACCCTCACCCACCCCAGACTATTGAGGGATTCACTTGTCTGCCTGAAGTCATTCCTTGCCTGATTTCTGCTGTCACACCAGTCCTTTTCCCACGGGTCTCTCTAGGAATGGCAATGTGTTTTCCTCTACAGTGGTACCTCTCACCTCATTGCTCAGCTGTGAACAATGTCATTCCTTGAGGCGGTGGAACTGACCAGAGCTTGTACTCATCTAATATTAATAGCATCTGTTTCCTACTCTCAGGACAACTTTTCCTTGAGTATGACCCTATGACTTTTTCTTCAATATATTCTGGGGCTTCTACATGTGTGTTTGTGTGTATGTGTATCTATTGGTGAGCATTTTTCCCCTGGTTAGTTTCTTCCTTTACCCCAGCTCAGGTGACTAGGGTCCCCGTTAGACGCAGTAGTGCTGGCAAAGCTTCCATGGCTAAATTCTGAGAGACGAGCTCTCTGACTAGCCTCTCCTTTCCCAGGCACAGGATTCACCACCTTCCTGAGGTCTTCTCTGAGGTCTGGGACTACTGTGCTAGAAGAGCTTTGGGTGCCATAGTGGAAGCAGAGGCCCCATACTGTTAACCTGTAGGAGACCTACACTTATAGACTCGCTACTACGTATACAGACTTACAGGTGTTCTGCTGCCCCAGGGTATGCATGGTCTTTTTCATCCCAAACTTACTTTCTCTTGTCTTTTAGTTGGCCATTGAACTGCATAGCATTAGTTAGGGCCACCATGTTTTGATGACTTTTTCCAAAATATTTCCATCACTATTTCTTCCTTTTAGATCTATCATAAAGGAATCATAAAGACCTGAGTTCAAATCCAACCCCAGACACTTCCTAGCTCTGTGATCCTGGGCAAGTCACTTAACTACTTTTAGCCTTGGTTCTCTTATCACCAAAATGAGGATAATAACATCCATCCCATAGATGCCAATCAAATGAGATAATATACACAAAGCACCTGGCAAATCTTTACACACATAAGTGCTAGTTATTATTTATAAGGCATATCCAAAAGCATATTTCCTGTTAAGTGTCCCTTCATGGTAGTAATGACATCCCCTTGTAATAGAGATAGCCCCAAATGTCCAGAAACCTCATCTTAAACTATAGATAATTCCCCATCAGGGGAGTTTCCTCTCCTATAAGAAAGACTTATTTCAGGGGGCACTCCTCCTTTCTAGTTTGTTTGCAATGAAATTTACCCTTGTCTGGTGTGTTAAAGCAGTCTGTGGCAGAGTCTTTAAAGCTAACTTACCATAGGCCTAGACGGGCGAGTTTCTGTTCTCACTATTACCTCTATTTTCAACACAATCAGCTTTTTAACCCTACTATAAAGGTTGGTTTAAGTAACATTAATGCCAAGATTTGGGTTTTTCCTGCTTTTTTATATGCTGCATGCATAAAGGTATTTTCAGAGTGGAGAAAAAGCTGGTGCCCTTTTTAAAGCTAGTGATAGCAGTTGCTTCCTCCCTGATTTTACAGCTAAATTCTTCTGTTTCTTTTTTTTTTTTTTGGTGCTTAATAATTGTTTATTGACAGACTGTTTTCCGTGTGTAAAAAAAGTGATAACCGTTGCTAGAATACTACCACTATCAATATAACGTTGGCTACTCTGGGCCCACACTGCCTAAAAACCAGATCTGTTGCATTTCACTGGGCTGCAAGGTTCTCTGGTAGCCTTAAGAGGGTTGGAGGACATACAGTCATTGGCATTGGTTCAAGTATCCACCAATTGTGTTCTTTCAGGTTTGAGTGCAAGCACCCCAGTTCCATATTGCCACTTAATAGTCAGATTACCTATTACTGAGGAGTATTTACTTCAAAGGCACAATAAGAACAACGTTCCTCCCAACACCTGGCAAGCATGATCCCTTCTTTATCATTTCAATCCCTGGGATAGAGAGGGGCCCCTACTTCATAGGGCTTCCCTGATGGCTTGATGGCAGCATATGGCCTGGAATCCTGGCTCCCAGTTTGCAATTACTTGGGCTTCTAAGTCTGCAGTTCCATTCCCTGCATCTTTTCATGATTCTCTTGATTCTTATGTTTGAAAAACAAATTTTCTATTCAGTTCTGGTCTTTTCACTGAGAAAGCTTGAAAGTCCTCTATTTTATTGAAAATCCATATTTTGCCTTGGAGCATGATACTCAGTTTTGCTGGGTAGGTGATTCTTGGTTTTAATCCTAGCTCCTTTGACCTCTGGAATATCATATTCCAAGCCCTTCGATCCGTTAATGTAGAAGCTGCTAGATCTTGTAGTATTCTGATTATGTTTCCACAATACTCAAATTATTTCTTTCTGGCTGCTTGCAGTATTTTCTCCTTCATCTGGGAGTTCTGGAATTTGGCCACAATATTCCTAGGAGTTTTCTTTTTGGGATCTTTTTGAAGAGGCGAGCAGTGGATTCTTTCAATTTCTGTTTTACCCTCTGGCTCTAGAATATCAGGGCAGTTCTCCTTGATAATTTCTTGAAAGATGATATCTAGGCTCTTTTTTTTGATCATGGCTTTCAGGTAGTCCAATAATTTTTAAATGATCTCTCCTGGATCTATTTTCCAGGTCAGTGGTTTTTCCAATGAGATATTTCACATTGTCTTCCACTTTTTCATTCCTTTGGTTTTGTTTTATAATGTTTTGATTTCTCATAAAGTCACTAGCTTCCACTTGCTCCAATCTAGTTTTTAAGGTAGTATTTTCTTCAGTGGTCTTTTGGACCTCCTTTGGCTAATTCTGCCTTTCAAGGCATTCTTCTCCTCATTGGCTTTTTGGAGCTCTTTTGCCATTTGAGTTAGTCTATTTTTTAAGGTGTTGTTTTCTTCAGTATTTTTTTCAGTATTTTTTGGGTCTCCTTTAGCAAGTTATTGACTTGTTTTTCATGGTTTTCTCACATCATTCTCATTTCTCTTCCCAATTTTTCCTCTACTTCTCTAACTTGCTTTTGCAACTCCTTTTTGAGCTCTTCCATGGCCTGAGACCAGTTCATGTTTTTCTTGGAGGCTTTCAATGTAGGCTCTTTGACTTTGTTGATTTCTTCTGGCTATAAGTTTTGGTCTTCTTTGTCACCAAAGAAAGATTCCAAAGTCTGAGACTGAATCTGGGTATATTTTCGCTGCCTGGACATGTTCCCAGCCAACTTACTTCACCCTTGAGTTTTTCGTCGCGGTATGACTGCTTGTAGAGTAATGAGTACTTTGTTCCAAGCTTGAGGATGCTACGTTGTTTTCAGAGCTATTTCTATACAGCCAGCTCTGCCACACCAGTACTCCTCCTTCCCCAAGAACCACCAACTTGGACCTGATGAAAATCTCAAGCAGGCTCTACACTTCTGCTCTGATCTGCCACTTAATCCCTCCCACCAGGTGGGCCTGGGGCCAGAAGCAACTGCAGCTGTAGTTCTGTAGCTGCACCTCCTCCGCTGCCCCTGGGGCAGTGGCCGAACAGCGAACTCCTTCTTTCACTCTGCCCCGCAGCTTTCCCCACTAACCTTCTCTGTTGTCTTTGGTGTTTGTGGGTGGAGAAGTCTGGTAACTGCTACAGCTCACTGATTCAGGGTGCTAGGGCCTGTTCTGCCTGGCTCCTGGTCTGGTTGGTCTGCACTGCCCACACTGGGCTCTGCTCTTCTCCTCTCCCAAGCTCTGTTCACCATAGAACTCACCCAGCAACCATCCAGGCTGTCCTGGGCTGCAGCCCTGCTTCCCTCGGCTACTTTGCGGGTTCTGCAGCTCTAGAATTTGTTCAGAGCCATTTTTTTTAGGTTTTTGGAGGGACCTGGTGGGGAGCTCACCCAAGTCCCTGCTTTTGAGCTACCATCTTGGCTCCGCCCCCCCAATTCTTCTGTTTCTATGATTGTGGTAATACTACCACCCTATTTCAGGTGAAGAGTCCTTCATACATGAATTATTTCAATAAAATCTATCATTTTTTAACAAGTCTCCCCACCACTAGCCCTATAATTTATATATATAATATATAATATAAATATATAATATAATATAAATGCCTCTAGATTAATTTTCCTGCTCAAAGTGACTTCTGTCCATTACCTATGGTATAAAGTCCAAACTTCTTAGCTTGTTATTCAAGGTCCTAAATAACCTGGCATCAACCTATCTTTTCAGTCTTATTTGCCACTAACCCAAACTGTAGTGTAGCCAAATTTATCTACTTACTGAGCCCTTACATTATTTTCCCCTTTCTACACCTTTGTGCCATTTCAAACCTTACCTGATCTTATAAACCACTATTGATCTCTTACTTTCTTCATAAAAAGCTTCTCAGACTACTTTAGGACACAATCATCCTTTTCTGAGTTCTTACAACATGGATTGACATATGTGTCACTTAGCAATGCTGCCTTGTATTGTTAGCTTAAAAAAAGTCCATCTCATCTCCCTAACTAGACCATAGGTTTCTTTTGAGCAGAGTCCATTCTGTTGTGCTTCTCTCTCTCACAGTGCCTAGTATGGTGCTTCACACATAGGTACCTATAAGTGTTCACTGATTAAGAATACTTCATTTGTAACAGCCTTGATCTATCCCATGGAGAGCCTAATAATGAAAGGTGATTATAAAGAATAACAAGCTCACTGGTGACTCATGTGATAGGATTATAGCTAAATCCTTTTGGTACTTTCAATAACAAATCTTCTTGAACTATTATGGTTGGGCCAGTATTACAAGGAGGCCCTACTGTATATTGCCTTTTTAAGTATAAAACCATTTCCCCCAATCAATCTTGTGGATTTCTTCTCTTTGTGAAGACCTCATAGGACTGCAGCAGAGTCAGATGAGGGTTGTAAATTAGATGAGGAATTGAGAGTTCAATTCCACAATGACTGTCTGACATCTGCTGAACCATGCCTGTGGTGAGCATGACGTTGGCCTTAGAGATTATACAAAGACAGTGCGTAAATGACACTCAACTTGAGGTCACAGTTCTGTGCTTCCTCAGATGGAAGTCCCAGGACACTGGAGTAGGTTGCTATTTCATAATAGGCCTTGAGACAAAGCTACAATTTGCAGGATTTTGCTAAACATTCCAGTGTCTAGCCAGGCCCATTGAAGTAAGAACAAATTTGGAGTCAAGCCCAGTGATTCACAGTTTCAAGAGGGAGCCAGATTAAAATCAGAGGCTTTGACTCAGCACCAGGTGAAATTCAGCAGTTTCTGCTGCTTTTCCTCTGTGACCTTTTGGTTGGCTTCAAGCTCAGATGCCAATGGCAAACACACTGGGAAAGTCAGAAATTTGCTGACCCCAGACTGCACAATCCTAGATTCTGAGTTCTATTTCTTTTTATTAAATTGTGCTTTATGTCCCTCCTGTATTCTTTTACCTTTTTTAGTGAAGAAGGAATTGGAGGAGTGGGGAAGGAGGAGCACAAGGAGAGAGGGGGAAGGCAAGGGAATTTACCTATTTTTAAGATGCGGTATATAAAATAAGAGTCACTAAGGAGACGTGGGTAAGAGATTATTTACTACTCAAACCCTATTAAAACCCATTTTACTAGTAGCAGTCTTTACAACCAGCACTCTGAGCTCCCTGAAGGAATATATATATATATATATATATATATATATATATATATATGTATACACAGAGTCACAATTCCCTACTAGTGGAACCTTGTAAATTTCCAAAAGAGACCTGGAGCAAACACTGGTAAATGCTAAGTGCTTTTTGCTTTCAGCACTGTTATTTATTTCTGAGTAACACTCTAAACAACTTTTGAATGTGAAAATTGGGTAGGTCTAGCCATTGGTGAAGATTACTTTTTTCCTCCCCAAGGATTGCATTTTACATATCATGTGTGACACAAGGAGAAAAACAATAGTAACTTGTATGAATCCTTCAATATCCCATTCTGAATGACTTTTTTGTTGATTTGGCCCTATGTATACTTACAAACTGAGTAGCAAGAAACAATAGAGGAACATAAAATGCTATTACTATATTCATATTAAAAGCATAATAAATAAAAACAGCCATGGAAAACTTTGAAGGACTCATTTTGATTTAAAAATAGAAATCAACACCAGTTTATTTTTCCTCTCTTTAGCAAAAAGCTACTTTAATGATGTTCATTTCAGCAAACGTGTGTGTGTGTGTGTGTGTGTGTGTGTGTGTGTGTGTGTGTGTGACAGAGAGAGAGGGGGGGAGAGAGGGGGGGAGAGAGCGGGGGAGAGACGGGGGGAGAGAGAGGGGGGGAGAGAGTGGGGGGGAGAGAGGGGGGGGAGAGAGGGGGGGGAGAGAGGGGGGGAGAGAGGGGGGGGAGAGAGGGAGATCTGCAGATCTTAGTTTCATGCTGCTCCTCACAGGTTTCTTTTTAGTATTTGCAAGCTTTCCTTGTTTTGTTTCATGGTTGGCCTTTAATGTCAAAGTAGAGAAGAGAGTGTTTATGGTGTTAGAGTTGCCTTTCCATGCCAACTATGATGTTGGAGGCTCTTACTGTATGTTGTTACATTTGGGTCCTTGTCTGACCTTGTGGTATATGCAAATCCACAGAATGAGGAGCCATGTTATAACGGTGCTTTATTGTGGTTCAAAAACAAGCCTCAGTGTTAAGATAGAAAGATGAAGCATGCTAGTTATTTCAGACAGAAATGCGCCTTTCCCTGAATTATCCTAACAATCACCTGAATTCTCAGTTTTCTCCTGGTGGCTGAGTCCTGGACAGAGAGAACCTTTACCAGGTTTTAAGTTCACTTAATAATCTAGAGATAGGGGTTGAAAACAAAAACATATTCTTTTGGGAGTTTAAAGGGTAATTTCACCTCAGTAAAACAAGAGTAAAAAGGTTCCTTGGAAAGAATTAACAGATTCTTTTAGACCCCCATACTGTGCTCTCTCCCACAACATTTTAATGCTTTAATTACAAATGAATCAAATGTGAGGATTACACTTAAGAACATACTGAGTCACACCCGTGATCCCTGCAGATTAATATAAGTCCAACCTGGGTTACTCTACTGCTGACAGTACTGCTCAAGGACATTTTGTGGGAAAGCACCGTAGATAGTGTTGATCTCAGAAAGTATTCCTGTCTGTCTGCCTAAAGCTCTAGCTTCCCTGAAAAACCAGTGATGGAACAAGCAATCACGAATTTTTGTCAACCATTCTTGTTCTGATTTATATCTTTAGCCATCATCTTAGAGCAATGAGTTCTGAATATATTTTTTAAAAGGCATGTGGGTAAGGCAATTATAGGGTGGAGAGAAGAAAAATGGTTGACAATAAATACCTTGAGTTTGATCAAGTTTAAGGGATTTGCAAAATGATTTAATGCCTAGCAAATGTCAAAGAATTAAAGTGAACCTTTCCTAGATGTAATCAGCGTCAGTTCCATCAGACCTTCTAGACTGGTGTCTGTCTTTCTCCGTTTGCCAGTGCACAACTCAGGCTACCTACTCTCAGAACTGAAGGTGCAGCACTGTCTAAAACATGTTGGGTAGCTCTTTAAATGAATGTGAGCCAAAAAGCAATGGCAAAGCCTGATTCCAATTTACTAAGTGGTTGCAGGTAATACATTATGGGATGGGGGAATGGGGTTTTTCTTCTATTTCAGTAATTAATTCAGCTCAAGGTAAACCTTAGGTGAGAATTCAAAACTAGAGCTATCTAATAAAAATGATCTAAAGCAAGGTCTGATCTTGAAAAACCAACCTATTAAAAATCCAGATTCACAAAAAGAAAAATTATGTTACAAAATTATTCTTCACTTTAGAAAAGATTCCTTTAAAAAGTGAGCACTGTGATTTTATTTTGAATGAGTTGACTTGGAAAACTTCAGTTGAAAGACAACTTTTCAGCAACAAATCTATTGACTAATGTAAGATTCAAGGGTATTTCCAAGATCTTTTATCCAGGGGTGGGGAACTAGCAGCCTTGAGGTCAGATGTGGCCCTGTATATCCTCAAGTGCAGCCCTCTGACAATCCAAACTTCACAGAAAAACAATTCATATTGTTTCTAATCTGGCAACTATAAATGGATCAATGGGGTGTTGGTACTGGATATACAGGTATCTGTACACACACACACACACAGATACACAGAGATATGTTTTATATATATACATATATGAATATAATGCATAAGCATCTTGTATCTATATATCTTTATATTAAAATCACCAGGATAGGTTTCTTTACATTTAACAATTTGTTGAAACAGTCAAGAGACATTTTATGGAGACATTCTCAATTCATAAGCTTAGCCCAGGACTTCAGGTCACTTAGTTTCTTATGGAAGCTCATCAGATTCATTTTAGGCAATGTAGTCTAATGTGGAAAGCACAGGGCCTGGAGTCAGAAGATCTAGGTTTGAGTTTTTTCTTTACCCCTTTTAAGTGAATGTGAGCCAAAGAACAATGGCAGGCATCTCTTAGGCTCAGTTCCCTTGTATGTAAAATTGAGACAGTAACATCTGCCTCACCAGATTGTTTTGAGGATCACTTGGGATAGCTGGAACAGCAAGCACCCTAGCATACCTAGGATGGCCTGCTACCACAGGTTCTTTAATCTGTTTTTCTAGGACAGATTGCTCAAAAAGGCATTAACAATCCTATTTTTGATTACATTCACTAGTTCAGGGGAGTGGTCAACACCCTGAATGGCAGAGAAAGTAGAAGCAGAGAAAGTACAGAGGAAATACAAGACGAGAAATTAGCACAACCAACAGACAGGGCTCTTAACTGCCTGAACCAAAGCAATATTGTATGCACTTTACATGTACCACTGGATCAAGAGAGCCTTTACATCTGAGCAGTTGGGGGTCTGAATATATGGCTGCTCAGAATCTTGACCAGGGAATCAAAAGATCCTGCTCATAAGTGAACCCCAAAGCAAAATACCAACTCAGAGTATATATACACTTCTCAGAGCCAGAAGGCATCACAATACTCCTGATTCAGTTCCTAATTAGAAATTAGCAAAAGATGTGAAAGCCTTCCTACAAGCAAGCCTCCCCCTAAGAAAGCTCCATCTTAGGCAAGTCCCTCCCCCAATGGCTCCACATGAGGCCTATTAATGGAACAGGAAGTTCTTATTATCCCATTAACATTACAATGGTGGAAAAAGCCTTGGATTTAGAGTCAGAAATCTATGTTGCAGTTCTGGTCCTGCCACTTCCTACTTATGTGGCCACAGGCAAGTGACTTAACCTCTCTGGGTCTCAATTCATAAGCTCAGAGTACATAGGATTATAAGATTTGTAGCCTGAATGACTCCCAGAGAGCATCCAGGTTACCTCACTGATTTGACAGTAAGGAAAATGAAGTTCAAAAGAGGTGGAATGACGTGTTCAACATCATGTGGAATTGGGATTCAAACTGATGGCCCTTGACTCCGAATTTAGCTGCGTCTACTGTGCCACAGGTGCCTTTCAAATGAAATTCTTTCATCTGTAAAATTAATAAGTTAGATTAGAGGATCTCTAATGTCTCTTCCAGCTCTAAATCTCAGAATCCTAATATATATGGAAATATTTTTTAACTAAAAACTACAACAGAAATGAAAACCAGTGGCAAAGGGCATTTATGAATCCTGAAGTCTTCCTTTATTGTTTTATTGTCACGTAGTGGTGACCCTGGGTTCTGAAGATAGAGTGTAAGCTCTAATAGCTTCTACCAAACTAGAAAGGCTTTGACCATGGTCCCTGTAATGGATCTTGTGTCTATTTTCTTTCCGCTCATCATCTCTGTCTTTTAGTATCTGTATCATACTTAAAGGCTCAGTTCATGTGCCACATCCTCCATGAAGTTTTGCCTGACTACCCCTTGCCCTGATAGTCCAAAGTACCTTTATTTTTCCTTTCCCATCTTTACTTCCTCTCCTGTGTTATAGTTATTTGTGTTCAGTCTGTATGACCCCATAAAAACATATAGGAGGAGTGGGTAGGGGCTGTTTTGTGTTTGTCTTCATATCTCTAGTGCTTAGCTCGGTGTCTAGCACATTGTAGGTGCTTAATACTTATTTGTTGAACTGACCCAATTAAAATTGAGTTAAAAACAGATTTTATTCAAGAAAAAGGTATATCAATTAGCCATGATTTCTTTGAAGGATATTACAATAGATCCTATCATTGAGGGAACAATGACCTGAAGCAAGAAGAATTTGGAAAATTATATTTTAGCTATAGATGTCTTATACAAACCAAAGTAAAAATTATGCTTAGGAATTCAAAGAATATGTCCACAAAATCTGGAGGACACAATATGATTTAGCACAGTGCCTTGCACATAGTAAGTACAAGGCTTAATAAATGTTTGTTGAATTCAAGCAACAAGCATCTATTAAACATCCAGTGTGTGCCAGTTACTATGAAAAATATTGGTATATGAAGATAATAATGAAACAATTTCTTTCCTCAATGGGTATGCTTAGGGAAAATAAAATGTACCTGGTTACATGATCAACACAGTGGAAGGCTAGATACTTTCCCTCTAACCTCTTAAACCTCTTGACCAAAATCAGAATTATGCACAAGAGATAAAGCAATGTTGGCTATAGCCATGTTTTAAGATACCAGGAACCCTAATGAGGTAAAACAAACAAACAAAAAAAACCCTCATGAACTAACAGTGGAGAAGGTTAATTCCTATTCTCTATTAACGTTCACTCAGTACCCACCACTGGCTATCGCATACTGGCAGGACTATGTAAAACAACCTACAGGCTTGTAATAATTCAGTTGTGCCCCTTTTCCTCCCCACTGCCACCCCCAGTGTTAAGGCAAGTCAAAAAGGCAGAAGCTTGTTTTGGCTGGGACTGTATCACTTTGTTGCAATAGTACTCCTCTATTGAGCTGAAGAACTGGGAACTGGGGCCACCACATGTAGCATGTGTGGCATTGTACAAGGCTTGAAGGAAAAGGGACTGGTATTAAGCTGGGGCCACTTTTGTCTCCCGAGAAATCAGAGCAGAAATCAGAGGCTGAAGAAACATAAAATGCCCAGTGTAGGAGGAGGCTGAGATAGCTTTGAAATCTAATCCCCAGAGAAACTGAAATCAAAGAGGAAGGAGTCAGAGAATAAAAAAAGAATTTCTTAAAAAAAAAGACAACTTCCTAAAAATTTCAGGTAGAAAAAACTTCAGTTAAAGACCTTGAACATAAGCAAAGAAACGAACAGGGAAGATATTGACAATGAAAGGGAATATGGCCTGCAAATCAGTTTAGCAAGATGTCTATGAAACAATATGGCAAGACAAAGGAAAATGAATAAACTCCTGATGAGGAAGAGGACTTTGCGGATTCCCAAGAGAGCATGGAACTACAGCAAGACATTCCCAAATGGTTTAAAACATAAATAAGTATTGTGAAAGCAAATTTATAGCTTTTATGGCAGAAACTTGTAACCGTTACACATTATTTTACTTAATTTACTGTTTTGTTGACTATCTAGACTTAAGAAAGTGATGGAAAAAATGTTAATAATGTAGATTAAACTTAAAAGTGTGACATGTGTACATTTTTTACCTCAGAGTCAGTTGCTACACATTTATCAGCACACTTCTGAAACCAGTACTCTGTGCTTCTGTGCTATCATCTCTGGGTACTCCTTCCACAAGTGCAGCCTACCACCCGGCCATGCTTGCTCATCCTATACCATCCTTATCTATGTTTCTTTAAACACCTACTTGCTAAGATTATACATGCTAACTGATTATTGTTAGGCATCATTTTTATATTGAAAGCTTTCAAGTCAGTAGTATTTTTCCTCCCATTACTAATAAATTAGAACTTCATTATTATACAAGCTGCATTATGACATAGACATCACAAGTGTCCTACCCCTAGGCTGTCCTATTAGCAGAAACACAACAGCTAACACTTACATAGTACTTTGAGTTTTGTAAGGTGATTTACATAATTTATATCATTTGGTCCACATGACAAACCTCAACTGAAGGGTGATGTGAGGGACACTGAAATTCCCACCATGAAATAACGAGTAGGTTAGAAAACAGAAGTAGGGAGATAAAGGGCTCTGATTAAATTCTACATCTTTCCTGAGAGAGGAAGGAGGATCACTGGATGTTAGCACAGATTAGTTAGTTGATATTGTAGATCATGAAGAGATTAAGATGAATGAAAATAAGTTTCAGGGGGGTGGAAACAGGGGTGATGTTAGTAAGCACAAAATCAGAAGTAGAAGAAGGTGATTGTGTCAACAGCTTAAGACCATGGAAAGAGAAACTGGCAGGAGAGTACCTACATTTAGTCTTGCCTAAAGCCTACCCTAACTGGGAGTCTTCTGGAGCCATATCAAAAATTGGGGTCAGAATGGTTGGATTAGAAATCAGTCCCTGAGACTCAATCTAGGCAATTATCTATCTCTAAAGGAAGAGGTCTGATGTTTAAAGATATCTAACTATCAGAACCTAGGATTTTAACTGGGAGTTTCATACCTGGGTAAAATTCAGTTGGTGTAGAGAGAAGGAATGCCATCAGCCCTGCTGATCCTGGCTATGCTTTAGGTTCTTAGGGCTGTAGGAGTAATATCTGCCATATAGACTAGATAATTTCTTTTTTTTTTCCTTAAAAAGAAAGGAAAGTGTGCCTGAGACTTGAATGGTCCAAGAGATCAGGGTCTGAGCTATTAAAGAGACTTTCTGGTCACCTAAGGCATAAAACCCTAGCCCACAAGAAATCAATGGACCGCAGTCTTAATGGGTTTCCTACTGCCCTATGAGTCACACCCATTTGACCCAAAATACCTGGTGATTAGATGTTTTCATTTGGAGAGAGACAATGGGCAAGGCTGCATCTTCCTGAATCCCTTTCAATCCCTGCTCAATATCCTTTATATGATACTGTTATGTATACTTTTGTTAAGTGCTGGATTATGTCTGAGTGGCTTATTTTCTTCTAATCCTGAGCTTAAGCCACCAGATATGCATGAGTCAGGCTTAACCCATAATACCAGGGCAGTTGGCACATGGATAGTTCACTCTGGTTGAATGTACTTTTCCTAGTATGGCAATTGGGGGAAGCTGGCTCTGGGAGGGTTATGGTGGGGACAGTGTGCTGGGGGCAGGGGGTGGTCCAATGCAGTAGTAACTCAATTCCTCCCCCATGCTGACATGGGATGGGAAGAGGAGTTATTTCTTACCCTGTGTCACAGGGAAGGAGGCATGCTGCTCCTTCCACCATTCAGCATCCTTGGGCAAAGTCCCAGTGGACCAGACTAGGTTATAGCTCTCCTAATTATCAGGTGATACTGTGATTTAAATTCTACACATTTGTATCAGTAAGGCAAATTCATGACCTCAAAGACTACCATGAACATGCCTGTATAGTTCAGAATCACAAAGTATAAGAGATTATCTAGGTAGAAGGCAGGGGACACCAGAGGATCAAATCCCAGAACCAATAACACCAATTTGACATAGCAGTGATTGTATTCCAAAACTGGTAATTCCACCTCAATGTAACAACAAGAAAATTATAACACAGTATTACAGCAAGGAACCAAATCATCCTGTAACCTTCCCCCCTGCTGGGGCCTTCCCATAAACACTCACAAATCCCAACTGTCTGCTTGCCTGAGTTCTCTCCCCTCTCAGTTCTCTGGTCTCTGTAGCTCCCTGTTTTCCACTCTCCATTCTGCACTCTCTCTCTGCAGCTCTTTCCACTCAACTCAGAGTTCTTACTCCTTCTCGGGCTGAATTCTGAATTTTGACTTAATGGCTACCTTCTGGGTATATATACTCTTTTTAGGGCCTGAGTGCTTCACATCTAATCAAGTAAAGAGTGTAGGCCTGGGGCTTGTGCCTAGTAAGTAAAGGGTGTAGGCCTGGCTACAAACAAACCTCTAATCAAGCTTCCCTTAACTGGCCCCACCTGAGGCCTATTGAATGGATGGGAAAGGTATTTAATCACTGATTGGCATCACAAGGGTGTAGGCCTGTCTCTAATCAAGCCTCCCTTAACTGGCCCCACCTGAGGCCTATTGAATGGGTGGGAAAGATCTTTAGTCACTGATTGGCATCACAGCATTCAAGTGGCTGTATAAGTTTTGTTCTCTTCTGCTCCCAAGTATTTTTGCACAGTTGTATCATTAACAGGAAATACACATCTTTTATAAACCGAGATCACAAAATATGAAAATCCCCTTATTTTCTGTTCTTTGTCATCAGTTCCATGATCATCAGTTCATTCTAGTTGGAATTTTTTTGTGATTATTGCAGTCCTGTCATTGTGCCTGCACTAAGTTTGATATACAGTCACTTCCTACCATGCTGGCATCAGCAACAACAATGCAAAGCAAATATTTCATCCAGTTCAAGGGACCTCAGCTCAAGAGGTAACATTTGACTGAGAGAAATCATTCACAATCCTTGACCTGAGACCTCAGAGCCACAATTATTTGTGCCTCATACACCAGAGAATAATGTGTCTATATGAACATTTAAGTCTGTTTTCCCTGTGTCTGTCCAGGTTTTGGAGTCCATTAATCATTAAACAGATCTCTGTTCAGAGCCCAAGCCCCAGAGACTTTGAAATGCCCAGAAAAGAAATACTTGGTTGCTCCATAAGAAGACCTAGGTTCAAGTCATAGTTTGATGAATGCCAGAGGGAGCTGGTGCCATTGGATAAATCACTTAATTTTCTTTGTGTCTCAATTTTCTCATCTGTAAAATAGGAATAATCTTAAATTACTTTCCATAACTCTTCTGAGAACCAAGTATACATAAAATAATTTTGTAAGTGGAAAGCATTGTACAAATATAAACTGGGCTTCATGTTAAAGAGTAAGTCAAGAAATCATAGGCTCATAATTCTAGAGCTGGAAGGGCCCTCACATGCCATCTAGTCCACCCCCCCCCCCATTTTTACAGAGGAGAAAACATTTACCAATAATAATAATCGAAATTTGTAGAGAGGTAACACCATGTCATTGGTGGGGAATCAGATTTGAGTCAGGAAATTTGAGTTGGGTTGAAGTTCTGCTTTTGGTATATATATAGGAGGTGTGAACATGGGCAGGGTGCTTAACTTGTAGGTGCTAAGTTGCAGAAAAGCTGTTGATGCTCTCAGGTATAAGAAGTTTCCTCCCTGTGAATTCCCTGAACCAATGAAATCAAAGCTCTGAACTACCACCACCTTCCCCCAGCATTTTGCAAGGATCGCTAAATACCTTACATAACTTAGCTCCGTGGTATCGATATGATTGTCCTCACTGGATGGAGAAGCTGAGGTTGAAAGAGATTAAGTCAACTTCCTCAGGGCTGCCCAGTTAGTGCCTGAAGCAGGTTTTGAAACCTGGGCTTTAAATGTAGCACTCCACCCATTATGCTATGCTACCTACTAAATCCTTGAGAGTTTAAGAAGTGTTTTGATGACTTGTTATATTATAAGGGACTTAGAGGTATGATGGCGATGATGGTGATGATGATGATGGTGATGATGACAATGACGATGATGGTGATGGTAACTAGCGTTTATATAGCATCTACTAGATGCCAGGCATTGTGCTAAGTGCTTTATAAATTTCTCGTTTGATCCTCATAACAACTCTGGGAAGCAGGTGCTATTGTAATCTCCACTATTTCTGAGACAAACAGATGTTAAGTGATTTGTCCAAGATCTCACAGCTAGTAAGTGTCTGAGGTGGGGTTTGAACCCCGGTGTTTCTGACTCCAGGACTGTACCCTTTATGTCACCTGGCTATCTAATTGGAAGAGACTTTAGCGATTATCTAGTCTAATCTCCTTTCTTCACAAATAATAAAATTTTGCACATGAGGAACACAGGAGTAAAATGACAAATAACATGAATAATCACATAGGTAATACATATCGGAGTCAAGGCTTGAACCCACATCCTTTAACCCAGTGTATTACTAAGGCAGCTGGATAGCACAGTGGATAGAGCTGGAATCAGGAAGACCTGAGTTCAAATCTTGCCTCAGTTGCTTACTAGGTGTATGACTCTGGGCAATCACTTAATTCTGCCTCAGTTTCTTCATCTGTAAAATGAGCTAAAGAAGGAAATGGCAAACCACTCCAGTATTTGCCGAGAAAATCCCAAATGGGGTAACGAAGAGTTGGACGTAATTGAAACAATGGAAGAGCAATCACTAGTGCCATAAAGCCATGCTGTTAGAGAGAGAGAGAGAAACAAAGAGAGAGTTCTTACAAAGGACTCTATGAACAGACTAATGGCATAAGAGAATGGTAGGCTAGTAAATGTTTTAAACCTTCAAAAAATGGGGCCATCAAAATCATATAAAGTTAGGCAAGTCTCCCTGTGCTTCTTCAGTCTCACCCAGTACTTTTCCAACCTTAACTTCTGTGGGGATCTTTGCACTCTCAACTTCTTAAATACTCAAGAAAGCACACACACACACACACACACACACACACACACACACACACGATGCAGAGTGTCTCAGAATCAGAGAGTTGGAAGAGGCTTTCAAGACCATCCATGTCAAGCATAGTGGAACACAAATCCCCTCTACAGTATCACTGGTAAGTGGCCATGCAACTGGGCTTGAAGATCTCCAGGAGTAGGGAGCTCATTACATACCCAGACAGACTATTCTACTTTTGCATAGCTCAAATTGTTTTGATTTTTTTTCTTATATTAACAAAAATCTTCTTATTTACAAACTATTGCTCTGTTCTCCCCAAAGGATGGAATGGAATAAATCTAATCCTTCCAAATGACAACCGTTTATCTTGAACAGAATACTGGGCTCAGCCATTCTGAAGTCCCTAATTAAAAATGCCCTTTCCTGCATTGTTCCCTGTGCTATTTTCGCTTTCCCCTTGGGTACATTTCACCCTGGGGGGCAGATGTCTGAGTAGGAAGAGATAGGTGGTAAGATACACAGAAGAATGAGCCTTGTTAAGAACAGTGGAAAGAGTACCTTCCTTCAAAAGTTCCCCCAAAGGCATTCTCTCCAGGCCTAAATGACTCTAGTATCTTCAACTGATCTTTCTATGACATAGTGTCCATACCCTGTTGTCCCCCTCTAGACATGTGTCAGCCTGTGAAATGTCCTTTCTAAAACATATTGTGCAGAAGCAAGTATTCCAGATGTCACTGGAGTAGGGGGCAGAAACTTACCTTGCCTCTTGCCTCTTTTATGAGGAAGGGGATCATGAATAGAGAGACATAAGGGGCCTTGGAGTTTGTCTAATCCAACCCCTTCCATTTACAGATGAAGAAAAAGAAGCCCAGGGAGGTTGTGATTTGCCAAAGGTTGAATAGATAAGAATCAGAGACAGATAGGATTTGAACCTCTAGAGTCTAGTAGTCTTTCTGCTGCTATACTGAGTGACAGAGTTTTCCCTTGCCAGAAAAACTCTTAACAATGCTCCTTAAAAAAATAAATTCGCAGTGGGGGAAAAAGTCATCCAATATAAGGTTACTGAAACTAAAGATGACCTACAGGCAGAATTAAGAAAATAAATCTTTCAAAACCAAATGAGGAAATGAAATTTCAGGGCAGAGCAATTCTGGTGACAAAACACAAGTTCAAATCTGTGTTTTTTCAATCCTTTTAAGAACCTTGTTTGTTAGAAAGGACAAGATCTCTTATCAGAGACAAATAGGTGTTTTTTTTATCATATGCTAGTTGGAGTAGCCCTTTAGTATCTGGCAGTGGATCATTGGAATTGTAAACATACTCTCTCCCAATGTGCTGAAATACAAATCTTGCTGCTGTGACCCCAGCCCTGACACACAGCTAAGTCAAACAGCTGTGCAGAGCTACGCTCAGCATTCTCTCTCTGGCTGAAGGATAGGGGCCTGGATGCAATCAAAAACCTCAGTAATGAAAGAAACAGAGCCAATCTCTTTCATGAGGCAGGACTGTTCTTCAGTCACCACAAAGGAGATAAGACTTGGCTTTCTTGCCTTTATTCCCTCTGCTCTCTACTTCCTTCTTCTTCATCACTGACCAGGCCAAGAAATCAATACTAGTTCTATGTGAGCATATTTTGGCGGAAATACTCCCTGTGAGACAATATTTGCCTTACTGACATTAGCTATTACATGGAGATTGTTAAATATTTGCTAAATGCCCCTCACTCCTTTCCCAAAGCTGGTCACTGATTCATTATCTGCTTATAGATGTGGGACTATATACGTTCAAATTGCTTTTGGTGTGATTCCTTCTGCAATAAGAATAGACTTAATTAGAGGGAATTGCTCTGTGAGCTTCAGTAACACTGGCAAACAGCATCCTGACCACAGAACTAGGCCCTGGGCCAAAGGGCCAGATTATGTTTTAGTGGTATTATATAGTGTACTTCAAAGAATCTTAGACTAGAAGTCTGAAGAGCTGAATTCTAATCCTGATCCCATTGCTAAAGATATGTATGATTCTAGGCAAGTCATTCACCATTTCTGGACTTCAGTTTCTTCATTTGTAAAATGAGGTGTTTGAAATAGCCATCTCTTCCAGCTCTAAAATTCTATGAAAAGGGTACCATAGGAGTTTGCCTTCTGCATCTTCCCATCCTACCTTTTGATATCCTCTCCTTACCACCCAATTATTTCCTGTGCCCCAATTCCCATACCTTCTAGGTATTGATTGCCTCATGTTACTCTGTTTTTCCAGATCACCCACTCCAGTGCCCCATCCAGGCCAGGTAGTGTCTCATGATCTGGACTTTCCTATCTCTAGTCCCTACCTCAAGATCAGTGAAAATGACTAACAATGATTTGATAACCCAGATATGTAAGGTGATAGTAAGAGATTAACTACTCACCAATGAAGAATTAAAATCATTTGACCCAGGTCAATTCTGTTCAAGGTCCTGAAAGAAGTGGCAGTTGTGATAGCTGAGCCACTTAGTGATATGTGAAAGATCATGGAAAATGGGGACAGGGAGCATGCATTGAGGAAGGGCAAAAATTTCAATTAAAAAAAAGGAGAACTATAATCCAGTGAGTTTCGAATCCTATTCTTAGGAAAATTCTAGAAGAGACTTTTAGAGAGATGGTTGGTGAATATCTAGAAAGGGAAGTAGTGATTACAAAGAGCGAGCATGGCCAACCTAGTCTCATTTTCTTCTTTGACAGGGTAACTAACTTGATAGACGAGGCGAATGCTGTGGATATAGTTTACCAAGATTTTAGCAAAGCTTTTGATAAAGTATTTCATATTACCTTGTGGAGGTTAAATGGTAATATAGTCAAGATGTATTCCTGATTGGTTAAATATATGGACTCAAAGAGTAATTGTAAATGGTTCCACATCAACATGGCAGGAGGCCTCTATGGGGAGTACCCCAAGAATCTGTGCTTGGCCCTGTGCTGTTTAACATTTTTATCAATGATTTGGAGAAAGTCATGGATGGTTTGCTAATCAAATTTGCAAATGGCACAAACTTGGGAAGGATAGCAAACAAACAAAATAGAGGACGGAGTCAGGACATTGGAATGACTATAACAAAATGAAATTCAATAGGGACAAATGTGAAGTTCTGCACTTGGCTAAAAAAAATCACCTTTGCAAATATAAACTGGAGGAAACACGGTTATATACCAGTTCTAAAAGATATCTGAGACCAGAAGAGTTAATGAGATCTTGGGCCGCACTATAAGTTGGTATAGCTTCCGTAAATAGGGAAGTGATGATTCTACTCTACTTGACCTTCACCCTACTCCACCTGGACTTCTATGGGTGATTCTGGGGACCCCGGTTTAAGTAGGATAAGATAAGGTAGAAGGTGTCATGAGTGAGAGAACTGGGAGAGTGGAGGGCCTTGAGTCCCTCTCATATGACGATAATATGAAGGAAATGGGACTGTTTAGTTTGGAGAAAAGAAGACTCCAGGGGGATATGATAGCTATCTTCAAGCGTTGGAAAAACTGTTATTAGGTTGAGGGATTAGACTTGTTCTGTTTGGCCCCAGAGGACAGAATCAGGAGCAATGAGTACAACTTGTAAAGAAGCAAATTTAGGCTTGATGGGATGAAGAGGCTCTGCAATAGTCAGGGTTGTCCAGAGGTGGAACGGGTTGCCTCAAAAAGTAGTGGGGTCCCCTCTCCTCAAATGCCATCAAGCAAATAGTGGATGATCTTTTGTTGAGTATGTTCTTGTGAGGACTCCTTGTGGGTATGAATTGGACTAGGTGGCTGCTTGGGTCACTTCCATATGTCAAATTCTGTTATACTTTGAATATGTCCTATTCTCTCAGGGATCTGTGCTTTGCTGCAGAAGGGTATGTGTTAATTGGTTAAACAAATGCTTTTTATTTCCCCTCTTAGTAACTTGACTGTTTAACCCTGTCAAAATGCAGTTTTCTCTCTCAGATAACTAAGAAATGACGATGCAAATTTCAGGTACTATATTGAGCAAAAGAGAGATACATACCTTTACTCAGTCAGCTATTTGAATCCTACCTCATACCATCCACTTACTTTATTTCTACATATGACCAGTTCTCTGTACATGATAATTTTTCAAGATGCCCTCAAACAGCACACGTCTCCAGTTCCACCTCCTACCCCACAGCAAAGGGCTTTCCTATTCCAAAGAGGGAATAGGAAATATCCAAAGTATTTAACAAAATTTGAGATTTAGGAGTGTCCTCAATAGCCACCTAGCTCAACCTAGATCCACAAGGAATCCCCACTAGAGCATACCCAATAAATGATCATCTACTATCTGTTTACTCTATGGACATGCCTCCCTTGAGGTAGAAGTATAGGGTAGGCACAGTAATGTCAAACTCAAAAAGAAATGAGGGCCACTGACCTGTACAGAAGGATCCCTACAGACCACATATTGACTTAATTTAAAATATAATATTGTTTATGTTTTGTTGCATTTTCATTTATTTTTTTTAAAAGTTTCCCAACTACATTTTAATCTGGTTCAGGCCACTCACACTTGGTCATGATGTGAGAAACATGTGGTGTTTGACCCCTCTGGTTTAGTGGAACGAGCCCTGGATGGAGATTGAGGGCACCTGACTTAAAATTCTGCCACGGCCACTTACAGCCTTTGACTTTAAGTAAGTCACTTTACCTCTGTGACTCTCCAGCTCATTGTTTACTAAATGAGAGGGTTCACTAGGTGATGATTAAAGCCCCTTGAAGCCTTTCATTTCTACCAAACCCTCGCCACAGTCTCATGCCTGGTCCTCTTTCTCCTCAGGGATTCATCTGCTGTTGGCTATGTGGGTACAGTGGCTTGTGGGGGCCCTCTGTGGGGTCAATAAGCTTACTCCAGCCAATTCCTGCTGTACGAGTTTGATTATAACTGAATTGTACTTTAATAAAAGTAACTCCACTTTCTAGTAATGATGATACCTTACATCTCTATTCTGGTATTCTGGTAGTTGCAGTAAAAATGCTGCTCCGATGTTGCCTTTCAGGGTCTTAGTGAGGCTGGGAAGAGACTGTTTTCATGTCTTCTCATAGCTGGCTTTTCTCCTTTCCCCCTGCCAGTGCTGCTAACTTCAATGCCTGTAATAAGACGCAGGCCTGGGTGATGTTGGGTGTCAGATGATTTTGACCAACCTCTCCTGCTGACCACAATATCCAGTCCTGCCTGCCTATTGCCAAATACTTCCTCCAAGTGGCCTATAAATCACATTATTAGCCTCTAGTGGCTTAGCTCAAAAGAGGTCTAAAGTGTTAAATTGTCCTTTGTTACCTGGGATAAGGATTTGGGGATATGAGGGCTTTTTCATTAGCAAGGTTAACAGATACTGGTTTACAGATATTAGAAAGGATAAAATATAGGATATGGAAGATTGGCTTTTTAGACATGGAGTGACAGACCTGAATTTAAATTTTACCTCTAGCTGCTTGTTTCTTGTGTGACCTTGAATAAACCACTTACATTTTTGGACCTTGGTTTTATTATCAATAAAATGAGAGAATTGGGTTAGATAATGATGAATGTTCCTAACAATACTAACATTCAATGATTCTGTTTCATTTAGGGGAAGTTCTATGTGACGGGAGCAGCAGGAAAGATTCAGGCCATGAGGACATATCTAGGATTATAGGATACCTTGGGTGGGTGCTGACAGTAGGAGAATGCCAAAGGAAGAAGGAGAAGACATTAAAGAAAACTTCATTTACTTCTGAATTTTTCTCCTAAAATTGCTGCCATATCTCACTTCTGTACTTACTAAGCCCCCTGACCTTTATCCTGGCAGCCAATAGGGAATTTCCAAAGAAACTGGGCATGTCCATATTCCTTTGTCCATTCAAATCTAAGATCATCTGAAACAAAATATTATAATCTCAATCAAAATGCATATTTCAAAGAATTTGTCTGCTTCTCATTATTACCACCATCTTTGATTTAGGGCCTTGTCATTTAGGCAGGAAGTGTAGCCCTTGGAATGAAATATACCTTTTCAAAAGGGAAGACAATTCATATGCTCTGAGGGAAAATACATCCAGATTTGTGAAATTAATATGCACTATGTATTTTTTATTCTTCTACCAAGGTTCTTCCTCAATATTTCATTAATTTTTTTTCACTAAAACATCTAGTACTTTAAGATTGATAATGTGCTAAACACAATATTTCATTTTGAACCCTGCAACTTGTGAGGTAGGTTGCACTGGATTTGACACCCCCATTTTACAGGGAAACAAGGGCCCAGAGCAGTTTTCACTTCCCTCTCCCTCATCACATGTTTAGTATGTCAAAGCTGAGTCATGAACCCAAGGCCTGCCTGACTCCACATCAAGCACTTTATCCACTTTGCCAACCAATTATGCTGATTTTGGAACAGGAGGATCTGAGTTCATTTCCCAGCCATTTATTACTTAAGTGACCTTGAGACACTGACTTAACTTCACTGGACCTCAGGTTCCTCATGTGTAAAAAGAAAGGGTCAGATCAGATGATCTGTAAGTTCCCAGCTCTAAAGCTAAAAGCCTATGATCTTTCATTGTGGCCTGAAGGTGACTCTAAGCTCTCCAAGTCTATTCCAGTGGAGCACAAGTTCTATTACATCCTATCAAGTTGCAAAGTTTCTGAGTTCTGATTCTGTAATGATAGACTATCTTGACTATTGCTGAGGTTCTGCCAAGCCAAATTCAGAAAGGTTCATCACCAGGGTGGCCAGGGAACTGTAATTGTTCTTGGCTATAGCAAATCATGAAAATTTTCCTCTAAGATATGAAAGAGTTATGGCCTGAAGGATGGAAGGATTGTATATACCAGTGGCAGGCACATATAGACTTTAAAAACCCAACAAATTAACATTATTTAGATTGCATTGTATTTTTATTTATTTTGTTAAATATTTCCTAATTACATTTTAATCTGATTTGAGTACTGGACACAAATTTGACACCTTATGTCTATACTGAAGAAATTAAATCTTCTGAAGCATTAAAGAAATATATGTATTATATATATAATACATATACACATGTATATAGATATATCTACACACATATATATTTAGCTGTTTTCATGGCTAAATATTCACACACACACACAACTTAGCAGCTTAGCTGAACTCTTTGAACATTCTCCTTCAAACAACTTTAAAATAACATGTAGAATTAAATTTCAGAAAATCAGAGTCAACAAAAGTTCAGGGTAAAATATTTTTCCAGCCTAAGAAAACTTAGGAGATTGACAAGTGAAGTTTGTGACACTGAGGTGGAGGTCTGTAGGGAGGCCACACATGAAATGGCAGCTCTATGAGCTATAGCAGCTTTGGGAGCTCTCAGCCCAGAGATGGTGAGAGGGTCAGACAACCAGTCAAAATTAGTTTACAGGGGAACCTTTGCTGGCATTGACTATAGCTAGCATTGACTGGCAGCTCTATTATCCATGTACAGTTCTGGCTTGCAGTTCCAAGGTGAAAAGGATTGCTGGGGGTCAGTCACAAGGAAGCAGGGGTCCTCACTGCAGTTCCAAGGCAAGAAGAGCACTAGTGTTTGTGGCTGCAGGGGACCAGGGGCCCTTCCTGGGTAAAGACCAGAGCACAGACCAGGAGAGCAGTGATCATACCTCTCCCAGGATCATGTCACCTTGGAAGCACCAAAAACTTTGAGACCCTCAGAACCAGATCTGAAAACAGCAGCATGAAAAAGCCTAAACCTTGGCACATTGCCTCCACACCCCTACGTGAGCAGAGCCCAACTTTAACATAAAGTTCAAAGTCAAGAAATAGGCTGAGAAAATGAGCAAAAACCAACAACAACAAAAAGAATTTGACCACAGAAAGCTACTACAGGGGTAGGGGAGACCAAAACATAAACCCAGGAGAAGACAACAATATGAAAACAGCTTTAAACAAAGCCTCAAAGAAAATGCTAATTCAATATAAGCCCAAAAATAATTCCTGTAAGAATTAAAGAAAGAGATGAGTGATAGAGAAAAAATTAGGAAAAGATATTGGACTGATGCAAGAAACTTATGAAAAGAGAATTAATAGCTTGGTAAAAGAGGCATAAAAATGTTGGAGAAAATAACACCTTAAAAACCAAAATTAGCCTAATGGGAAAAGAGGCACACGCGCGTGCGCATGCACACACACACACATCACTGAAGAAAAGAATTCCTTAAAAAGCAGAATAGGCAAAATGGAAAAGGAGGCACAAAAATTTGAAGGAGAGAACTGCTTATAAATTAGAATTGTGTAAGCGGTAGCTAATGACCCCACACTTCATCAAGAAATAGTAAAACAAAGTCAAAAGAATAAAGAAATAGGAGAAAATTCAAAATATCTCATTGGAAAAACAACTGATATGGAAAACAGATCAAGGGGAAATAACTTAGGTATTGCTGGACTAGCTAAAAGCCATTCTAAAAGAAAGAGCCTAGATGTCATATTTCAAGAAATTATCAAGGAAAACTGTCCTGATATCTTGGATATCAAAAGAATCCACTGATCGCCTCCTGAAAAGGGTCTCAAAATGAAAACTCCCAGAAATATTATGGCTAAATTCCAGAGCCTCCTCATGAAAGAGAAAATACTTCAGGCAGTCAGAAATAAACCATTCAAATATCGTGGAACCATAGTTAGGATCATACAAGATTTAGCAGTTTCTAAGTTAAAGGAGTGGAGGGCTTGGAATATGATATTTTGCAAGGCAAAGGAGCTAGGATTACAACTAAGAATACTCTCCCCAGCAAATTGAGTATAATCCTTTAGGAGAAAAAAAATGGATGTTTAATGAAATAGAGGCCTTTCAAGCATTCCTGATGAAAAGGTTAGAGTTGAACAGAAAATTTCACATTCAAACAGAAGACTTAAGAGACACATAAAAAGGTACACTTGAAAGAGTAACCATAAAGGTCTCAGTAAAGTAAAACTTCATGTTCCTATATGAGAAGATGATTCATGTAACAACTAAGAAATTTATCTTTACTAGAGCTGTCAAAAGGAGTTTACATAAACAGAGGGCATGGATATGAGTTTATTATGTTGGCCTTCTCTCCCAAAAAAGGGGTGAGAAAAAGGGATGCACTGGGAGGAAGGTGAGGGAAAGTAGATTGGGGAAATTTTTTCACATAAAAGAGGTGCACAAAAAAAAGCTTTTGCAGTGAAGAGGAAATTAGAGGTGGGAAGTAATAGATTCTGCTTGAAACTCACTCTCATTGGAGTTGATTCAAAGAGAGAAGAATATGTATACATATTCAGTTGTATATAGAAATGTAACTTACCCAATAGGGAAATAAGAAGGGAAGGAGATAAGAGAAAGGTGGGAGATGATAAAAAGAGGAGATTAAGGGAGGCAGTTTTTATGAGCAGAATAGATTTTTGAGGATGGATACAGAAAAAGAGAGGACAAACAGAATAAAATAGGATGTAGGAAAACAAAGTTAGTAATCATAACTGTGAATATGAATGGGATGAGGTCACCCAGAAAATGGAAGGAGACAGCAGAGTGGATTAGTAAGCAGAATCCAACAATATGTTGTTTACAATAGACATGCTTGAAACAGAAAGACACACACAGAATTAAAATAAGGGTTGGAACAGAATCTAATATACTTCAGCTAAAGTAAAAAAGGCAGGGGAAGCAACCATGGTTTCAGGCAAAGCAAAAACAAAAAGAGACCTAATTCGAAGGGATTATCAGGGAAACTATTTTGCTAAAATATATCATAGATGAAGTAATATAAAAATACTGTAAGATTCTTTGATAGAGCCTTCATTTCTCAAATATATACTGAGTATAGAGGTCAGTCAAATTAAAAAAAAAAGTAAGAGCTATTCCCTAATTGATAAATGGTCAAAAGATGCAAACAAGAAGTTTTCAGAAGAAGAAATCAAATCTATCAATAGTTACATGGAAAAAAATGCTCTAAATCTCTATTGATTAAAGAAAATCAAAACAACTCTGGGATGCCATCTCACACCTATCAGAAATGACAAATGCTGGAAGAGATGAGGGTAAAATAATTGGCCCAACCATTCTGGAGAATAATTTGGAACTAGGCCCCAAGGTCTATAAAACTGCATACCCTTTTACCCAGCAATACCACTATTAGATCTGTATCCCAAAGATATCAGAGAAAAAGGAAAAGGATCCATACGTAAAAAAATAGCAGCTCTTTTTGTGGTGGCAAAGAAGTGGAAGCTGAAGGGATGCTTATCAATTGGGGAATAGCTGAACAAGTTGTGATATATGATTGTGATGACATACTACTATACTATAAAAAGTTTTATAAAGGGGATGATTTCAGAAAAACCTAGGAAGACTTATTTGAAATTATGTGGAATGAAGCAAGCAGAACCAGAAGATCATTGTGCATAGTAACAGCAATATTGAAATTATGATCAACTGTGAAAGGCTTAGCTGCTCTGATAAATACAATAATTTGAAAGAATTCCAAAGGACTTATGATAAAAAAAATGCTATCTATATTCAGAGATAGAACTGATGAACTCTGAGTACAAATTGAAGTATAATTTTCTCACTTTCCTTATTTTTTCTTGCTTTCTAGGAAATATGGCTAATATGAACATGTTTTGCATGATTTCACTTCTATAATTGATATA